>NC_084560.2:20150420-20275420 GCF_033978685.3 Nerophis lumbriciformis | reverse complement strand
AAAACTAAATACTTAAAGATCGTAGTATGCATGTCAGGCAAGTATAGTAATGGTGCTTTCTAAAAAAATAAAATAATAAATACAAATTAAAAAATAAAAACCTGCTCTGTCTCTTTTTTTAACTTTTGTGGACATATTAGCATGTGGTAAATGTAAACCCTATGTGTCACAAAGTCCAAGCCCGCGAATCAATTATCTATGATGTTTGATTAGTATTAGAACCGGCCCAACTTCAAGCCTGATTTGGGGTAACAGAATGATCACAGTCAATCAAAATGTTGCAATTTTCGGTGACTTTTTCGTAAAGCACTACTTCAAGCCTGATTTGGGCTAACAGAATGATCCGATTTGTTGTTGTTACATAATTTTCTTAAAAAGAAATAAAATAAATAAAATAAAAAACCTAAGTAGCACAAGTGAAATATCTGATTAATACATTTGAGGGTATGGTTACAAAACAATAGAAAACAGGAGAAAACTAAAGACTTAAAGATCGTAGTATGCATGCCAAGCAAGTATAGTTAGTAATGGTGCTTTGTAAAAAAATGTAAATAAAAAAAACACTGCTTTGTCTCTTTTTTTTACCTTTTGTGGACATATTAGCATGTGGTAAATGCAAACCCTATGTGTCACAAAGTCCAAGCCCGCGAATCAATTATCTATGATGTTTGATTAGTATTAGAACCGGCCCAACTTCAAGCCTGATTTGGGGTAACAGAATGATACGATTTGTTGTCGTTAAGAAAAAAAAATAAATAAATAAATAAGTAGCACAAGTGAAATATCTGATGTAGAATACATTTGAGGTTATGGTTACAAAACAATAGCAAAAAGGATACAAATTAAGACCTAATGATCGTAGCATGCATGCTAGGCAAGTATATGGTAAATGGTGCTTTGTAAAAAATTTTAAATAAAAATAAAATTAAAAAACACTGCTCTGTCTCTTTTTTTTACCTTTTGTGGACATATTAGCATGTGGTTAATGCAAACCCTATGTGTCAAAGTGAAGTGAATTACATTTTATATGCGCCTTTTCTCAAGTGACTCAAAGCACTTTACATAGTGAAACCCAATATCTAAGTTACATTTAAACCAGTGTGGGTGGCACTGGGAGCAGGTGGGTAAAGTGTCTTGCCCAAGGACACAACGGCAGTGACTAGGATGGCAGAAGCGGGGATCGAACCCGGCACGGCCGCTCTACAAACCGAGCTATACCGCCCCAAGTATAGTACAAGCCCGCGAATCAATTATCTATGATATTTGATTAGTAGTAGAACCGGCCCAACTTCAAGCCTGATTTGGGGTAACAGAATGATCCGATTTGTTGTCGTTATTTTCTTAAAAAAAACAAAAATAAAAAATAAAAAATAAAGCTTAAGTAGCACAAGTGAAATATCTGATGTAGAATACATTTGAGGATATGGTGACAAAACAATAGCAAAAAGGAGAAAACTAAAGACTTAAAGATTGTAGTATGCATGCCAGGAAAATATAACTAATAATGGTAATTTGTAAAAAAAAAAAAAAAAAATTTTAATTAAATATAAAAACACTGCTCTGTCTTTTTTTTTTATACCTTTTGTGGACATATTAGCATGTGGTAAATGCAAACCCTATGTGTCAAGGTCCAAGCCCGCGAATCAATTATCTATGATATTTGATTAGTAGTAGAACCGGCCCAACTTCAAGCCTGATTCGGGGTAACAGAATGATCCCATTTGTTGTCGTTAAGAAAAAAAAAAAACTTAAGTAGCACAAGTGAAATATCTGATGTAGAATATATTTGAGGGTATGGTTACAAAACAATAGAAAAAATGAGAAAACTAAAGACTTAAAGATCGTAGTATGCATGCCAGGTAAGTATAGCTAGTAATGGTGCTTTCTATAAAAAAAAAAAAAAATTTAAATAATATAAAAATAACACTGGTCTGTCTTTTTTTTTTTACCTTTTGTGGACATATTAGCATGTGGTAAATGTAAACCCTATGTGTCAAAGTCCAAGCCCGCGAATCAATTATCTATGATATTTGATTAGTATTAGAACCGGCCCAACTTCAAGCCTGATTTGGGGTAACAGAATGATCCGATTTGTTGTCGTTATTTTCTTAAAAAAAACAAAAATAAAAAGTAAAAAATAAAACTTAAGTAGCACAAGTGAAATATCTGATGTAGAATACAATTGAGGGTATGGTTACAAAACAATAGAAATAAGGAGAAAACTAAAGACTTAATGCATGCCAGGCAAGTATAGTTAGTAATGGTGCTTTGTAAAAAAATTTAAATATATATATTTTTTTTTTTTTAAACACTGCTCTTTCTCTTTTTTTCACCTTTTGTGGACATATTAGCATGTGGTAAATGCAAACCCTATGGGTCAAAGTCCTAGCCCGCGAATCAATTATCTATGATAGTTGATTAGTATTAGAACCGGCCCAACTTTAAGCCTGATTTGGGGTAACAGAATGATCCGATTTGCTGTCGTTACTTTATTTTCTTAAAAAAAATAAAAAATAAAAAATAAAAAATAAAACTTAAGTAGCACAAGTGAAATATCTGATGTAGAATACATTTGAGGGTATGGTTACAAAACAATAGAAAAAAGGAGAAAACTAAATACTTAAAGATCGTAGTATGCATGCCAGGCAAGTATAGTTAGTAATGGTGCTTTGTAAAAAAAAAAAAAAAATTTAAATAAAATAAAAAAAACACTGCTCTGTCTCTTTTTTTTACCTTTTGTGGACATATTAGCATGTGGTAAATGTAAACCCTATGTGTCAAAGTCCAAGCCCACGAATCAATTATCTATGATATTTGATTAGTATTAGATCCGGCCCAACTTCAAGCCTGATTTGGGGTAACAGAATGATCCGATTTGTTGTCGTTACTTTATTTTCTTAAAAAAAAAAAAAAAAAAAAAAAAACTTAAGTAGTACAAGTGAAATATCTGATGTAGAATACATTTGAGAGTATGGTTACAAAACAATAGAAAAAGGAGAAAACTAAATACTTAAAGATCGTAGTATGCATGCCAGGCAAGTATAGTTAGTAATGGTGCTTTGTAAAAAGAAAAAAAAAATAATAATAAAATTTAAAAAAACACTGCTCTGTCTCTTTTTTTTTACCTTTTGTAAAAAGGTAAAAAAAAAAATTCCTTTGGAAATCAAGGTCCCAGAGTCTGGAGGAAGACAGGAGAGGCACAGGATCCACGTTGCCTGAAGTCTAGTGTAAAGTTTCCACCATCAGTGATGGTTTGGGGTGCCATGTCATCTGCTGGTGTCGGTCCACTCTGTTTCCTGAGATCCAGGGTCAACGCAGCCGTCTACCAGCAAGTTTTAGAGCACTTCATGCTTCCTGCTGCTGACCTGCTCTATGGAGATGGAGATTTCAAGTTCCAACAGGACTTGGCGCCTGCACACAGCCCAAAATCTACCCGTGCCTGGTTTACGGACCATGGTATTTCTGTTCTAAATTGGCCCGCCAACTCCCCTGACCTTAGCCCCATAGAAAATCTGTGGGGTATTGTGAAAAGGAAGATGCAGAATGCCAGACCCAAAAACGCAGAAGAGTTGAAGGCCACTATCAGAGCAACCTGGGCTCTCATAACACCTGAGCAGTGCCAGAAACTCATCGACTCCATGCCACGCCGCATTAACGCAGTAATTGAGGCAAAAGGAGCTCCAACCAAGTATTGAGTATTGTACATGCTCATATTTTTCTTTTTCATACTTTTCAGTTGGCCAACATTTCTAAAAATCCCTTTTTTGTATTAGCCTTAAGTAATATTCTAATTTTGTGACACACGGAATTTTGGATTTTCATTTGTTGCCACTTCAAATCATCAAAATTAAATGAAATAAACATTTGAATGCATCAGTCTGTGTGCAATGAATAAATATAATGTACAAGTTACACCTTTTGAATGCAATTACTGAAATAAATCAAGTTTTTCAAAATATTCTAATTTACTGGCTTTTACCTGTATATATTTATATGTGGTTATAGTGTGTATATATATTTATATGTGGTTATAGTGTATATATATTTATATGTGAGTATAGTGTATATATATTGTAATGTGGTTATAGTGTATATATATTTATATGTGGTTATAGTGTGTATATATATTTATATGTAGTTACAGTATATATATATTTTGTCATTCTGTTTTGCTCACTCTTGGAGACAACATGTGCATGTACATAGTGTATAAATACCCCCATTGTTTGTATATATTGTTTTCCAAATCACCTGACATGTATACTGTGTATATGTACATACTTTATCAATTGTTGTAACGTATTTTTTTTATATACATGTTACAGGTCATGTATATCTTTTATTATTGAATGTATCAAATGTGATGAATATTTAATGGACCACAATGGAAACAAGCCTTTTTAAAGCATTACATGGATTCAATTCTTTAAGATGTCAATAAACTTCTCAATCAATCAATCAATAAATAAAGCGATTTTCATACATAAAAGAATAGCAACGCAAAGTGCTTTACAAAGTTAAAAACAATACCCCGGTGACCCATACCCCCCATTATCACATACGTACGCACGGACACAGATACCACAACATACACACATATGCAACAGTATGGACACATGATTGCATTGCTGAGTACAGAGGAGACATGTGAGTAAACACTATCACAGGAGCCATCTGCACCAGGAGGTCATCAGACCATGGCCACCTGACACAAAAGCACCCCCACAAGCATGGCCCATAACCCTTACGGCAGATGGCTCATCTGAGGAACGTTGGAAAATATAAATAATACAACTTGTAAAATAATAAGAACTATGAGTACAGATAAAGAATAAAATACAAGTTAAAATTAAAGCTGCAAGCAGCAATGGACGGGGCCAACTTTGAGGGCTCATAAAATCCAAACTGGAGCAGTAATTAAAACTCTTTCATCAACTTTTAATCAGAAGGGTTCAATCTCTCTCCTGTGCTAATTTGAAGCAGACACGACAAACGCGCTCAGAGGAGATAATGTTTGAAAAAAGATGACTGTTTTTACTCAACTTTTGTTTTGAAGGGGGAATTGCAAACTTCCTGTTGATTTTTGTCAGTGTATGAAATATAGGTCTAAGTGAGACCAGCATAGAGGTTTTTGTTTCATGTCTCTACGACATTCCTACTGGGAGTTACAGGCAGTTTTGTCTGTGTTTTCTTCCTAGGGGGCGCTAGTGCGCAATTTTGAGTTTTGGGGTTTGGTTTTTGATTAGATCGCAATTTTCGCTAGTCCTGATGTGTGTGTCCAAATTGGTGAGTTTTGAAGCATGTTAAGGGGGTCAAATTACAGCTCAAAGAGGCGGTGGTATAATAATAAAACGCTAGAAATTCAATAGGGTCCTCTGTCCCAAAGGGACTCGGTCCCTAATAATTAATACCAGGTAAAAGGTGGGTCTGAAGCCTGCTCTTAAAAACATGAACTTCCTCGATCCGGAAAGCTGTTCCATAGACGGGGGCCATAATGGTGGAAAGATGCCATCCCGGCAAGTCTCCCTACTAACCCACCGGTTCTTCTATGGAAATGCCCTCCTCTACCTCAAAGAACTGCTCACCCCCAAATACTCCACACGACACCTCTGCTCCGGACAGACTGACCTCCTCCGACCTCAGAGGACAAAGCTACGAACAATGGGAGACCGGACTTTCTACTCTGCCGCTCCCAGTCTGTGGAACGCTCTCCCTGACCACCTGAGGGCACCACAGACTGTGGATGCTTTTTTTTTTTAAAAAGGCTTAAAAACCCTTCTTTTTAAAAAAGCCTTTTTTTAGATATACAGGTAAAAGCCAGTAAATTAGAATATTTTGAAAAACTTGATTTATTTCAGTAATTGCATTCAAAAGGTGTAACTTGTACATTATATTTATTCATTGCACACAGACTGATGCATTCAAATGTTTATTTCATTTAATTTTGATGATTTGAAGTGGCAACAAATGAAAATCCAAAATTCCGTGTCACAAAATTAGAATATTACTTAAGGCTAATACAAAAAAGGGATTTTTAGAAATGTTGGCCAACTGAAAAGTATGAAAATTAAAAATATGAGCATGTACAATACTCAATACTTGGTTGGAGCTCCTTTTGCCTCAATTACTGCGTTAATGCGGCGTGGCATGGAGTCGATGAGTTTCTGGCACTGCTCAGGTGTTATGAGAGCCCAGGTAGCTCTGATAGTGGCCTTCAACTCTTCTGTGTTTTTGGGTCTGGCATTCTGCATCTTCCTTTTCACAATACCCCACAGATTTTCTATGGGGCTAAGGTCAGGGGAGTTGGCGGGCCAATTTAGAATAGAAATACCATGGTCCGTAAACCAGGCACGGGTAGATTTTGCGCTGTGTGCAGGCGCCAAGTCCTGTTGGAACTTGAAATCTCCATCTCCATAGAGCAGGTCAGCAGCAGGAAGCATGAAGTGCTCTAAAACTTGCTGGTAGACGGCTGCGTTGACCCTGGATCTCAGGAAACAGAGTGGACCGACACCAGCAGATGACATGGCACCTCAAACCATCACTGATGGTGGAAACTTTACACTAGACTTCATACAACGTGGATCCTGTGCCTCTCCTGTCTTCCTCCAGACTCTGGGACCTCGATTTCCAAAGGAAATGCAAAATTTGCATGGTTGGGTGATGGTTTGGGGTGCCATGTCATCTGCTGGTATCGGTCCACTCTGTTTCCTGAGATCCAGGGTCAACGCAGCCGTCTACCAGCAAGTTTTAGAGCACTTCATGCTTCCTGCTGCTGACCTGCTCTATGGAGATGGAGATTTCAAGTTCCAACAGGACTTGGCGCCTGCACACAGCGCAAAATCTACCCGTGCCTGGTTTACGGACCATGGTATTTCTGTTCTAAATTGGCCCGCCAACTCCCCTGACCTTAGCCCCATAGAAAATCTGTGGGGTATTGTGAAAAGGAAGATGCAGAATGCCAGACCCAAAAACGCAGAAGAGTTGAAGGCCACTATCAGAGCAACCTGGGCTCTCATAAGACCTGAGCAGTGCCAGAAACTCATCGACTCCATGCCACGCCGCATTAACGCAGTAATTGAGGCAAAAGGAGCTCCAACCAAGTATTGAGTATTGTACATGCTCATATTTTTCATTTTCATACTTTTCAGTTGGCCAACATTTCTAAAAATCGCTTTTTTGTATTAGCCTTAAGTAATATTCTAATTTTGTGACACACGGAATTTTGGATTTTCATTTGTTGCCACTTCAAATCATCAAAATTAAATGAAATAAACATTTGAATGCATCAGTCTGTGTGCAATGAATAAATATAATGTACAAGTTACACCTTTTGAATGCAATTACTGAAATAAATCAAGTTTTTCAAAATATTCTAATTTACTGGCTTTTACCTGTATACGTGCTCGTTCTAGTTTTGAATTGTATTATCTTTTTATTTATTTTTTTAATACACTGTAGCACTTTGAGGTTGTTTTCTCAATGGAAAGTGCTTTTTTACAAATAAAATCTATTATTATTAAAAGCATATCTGAAAGATAAGAAGGCCCAATACCATGATAACATTTATAAACCATAAGAAGAACCTTAAAATTGATCCTGAAACACACAGGGAACCAATGCAGAGATTTTAAAACTGGTGTAATGTGAGCCCGCCTTCTGGTCTTCGTCAGGACACGTGCCGCTGAATTTTGGAGTAATTGCAAAGGTGTAATAACCTTTTAAGGAAGACCAGAAAGCAATATTCTATAAGACTTGTAATAAAAGCATGCAATAGCGTCTCCGTGTTGCCCTCCTCTAATGCTGACAACATTCATACTGTATTGTAAAATTTAAAAATGATGTCGACAGGGAGAATTTCCCCCAAAATAGACGCAACGGTGATCTTAGGCTTGTTTTGTAACACGTTTTGGCACATTTTGCAATGCTCACCTTTAGCTCCAAAATGTGGGCCGGCCTGCATCAGCTTGCTGTTGTCACCTATAGAAGAACGGAGGCAAGTTCATGTTTTGGTAGCATCTTCATCCCAAACCATGCCATTTTCACACAGAATTTGAAGGAATTATCGAAAATGCCAGCCAGATACATTGTTGCAGGTTACGGTAGGGAAGGAATTCATATGGACGAGAGAAAGTTAGTTTTGGGGACGGCGTGGTGCCGTTGGGAGAGTGGCCGTGCTAGCAACCTGAGGGTTTCTGGTTCGATCCCCACCTTCTACCAACCTAGTCACGTCCGTCGTGTCCTTGAGCGAGACACTTCACCCTTGCTCCTGATGGGTCCCGCCATCAGTGTGTGAATGTGTGTGTGAATGGGTGAATGTGGAAATAGTGTCAAAGCACCTTGAAGGTAGAAAAGTGCTATACAAGTATCACCCATTTTAATCTTTTTTTTTTTTTAAATGGAGTTAACAGGTCTAATTCACATCATTATGTTATTGGTTTGCTAGCATTTGTAGGAGCACTGGTTTCATTTTGGATCAGTTAAATGTATCAAAGTTAACTGTTGGGAGATACGTACATGTGGTGGCTGCTCATCTTCAGAAATGTTTGGGGCAGAGCCGGCAGGTATTTCCTGGTTTTGTGAGGTTGATGATGTCATCGCTGACAACATCGGATCATACCAACTCACAGGGGGTAGTTTGTTTTCTATTTGGTTAATCTTAGGTTTGGTTCGGAGAGATATGAGGACTAGATATCATTAGTATCTTTGGGTTCCTTCATTTTAACACTATGACGACACACTATTATTATTTATTTTTTTTGCAAATAATCATTAACTTAGAATTCAATGGCAGCAACACATTGCAAAAAAGTTGGCACAGTGGCCTTTTTACCATTGTGTTGCATGGCCTTTCCTTTTAACAACTATCAGTAAACATTTGGGAACTGAGGAGACACATTTTTTAAGCTTTTCAGATGGAATTCTTTCCCATTCTTGCTTGATGTACAGCTTAAGTTGTTCAACAGTCCGGGGGTCTCTGTTGTGGTATTTTACGCTTCATAATGTGCCACACATTTTTAATGGGAGACAGGTCTGGACTACAGGCAGGCCAGTCTAGTACCCGCACTCTTTTACTATGAAACCTTGCTGTTGTAACACGTGGCTTGGCATTGTCTTGCTGAAATAAGCAGGGACGTCCATGGTAACGTTGCTTGGATGGCAACATATGTTGCTCCAAAAACCTGTATTTACCTTTCAGCATTAATGGTGCCTTCACAGATGTGTAAGTTACCCATGCCTTGGGCACTAATACACCCCCATACCATCACAGATGCCGACTTTTGAACTTTGCGCCTCTAACAATCCGGATGGTTCTTTTCCAAAAACAATTTGAAATGTGGACTCGTCAGACCACAGAACCCTTTTCCACTTTGCATCACTCCATCTTAGATGAGCTCGGCAAAGCTGGCGGCGCTTCTGGGTGTTGTTGATAAATGGCTTTCGCTTTGCATAGTAGAGTTTGAACTTGCACTTGTTGGGGAAAAGTGTTGTAAATTAGCTTTGGCTACAAACACTATGATGCATACATTGGATAACTGTTTCAGATGTCTATGTTTTTGTATCCATCCCTATTTCAAATAAACCTCTATGTGTATATATATATATATATATATATATATATATATATATATATACATATATATATATATATATATATATATATATATATATATACATACATACATATATATATATATATATATATATATATATATATATATATATATATATATATATATATATATATATATATATATATACATATATATACCGTATTTTCCGCACTATAAGGCGCACCTAAAAACCACAAATGTTCTCAAAAGCTGACAGTGCGCCTTATAACCCGGTGCGCTTTATTACGATTCATTTTCATAAAGTTTCGATCTCGCAACTTCGGTAAACAGCCGCCATCTTTTTTCCCGGTAGAACAGGAAGCGCTTCTTCTTCTACGCAAGCAACCGCCAAGGAAAGCACCCGCCCCCATAGAACAGGAAGCGCTTCTTCTTCTACTGTAAGCAACCACCCGCCCCCGGAAGAAGAAGAAAAAACGCGCGGATATCACCGTACGTTTCATTTCCTGTTTACATCTGTAAAGACCACAAAATGGCTCCTACAAAGCGACAAGGATCCGGTTCATAAAAAGACGCAATCTCTCCATCCGCACACGGATTACTACCGTATTTCACAGCAACTGATATTCCTGTGAACCGCACTGTGGAACGGGAGCACGTACGGTGAATATTCGCACCACAGGGAATGAGAAGTCATCCTTCACTGCGGTTCTAGCTTGCCATGCTAACTTCCACCCATGGTGATATTCAAAAGGAAGACCTTGCCAAAAGAGACCTTTCCAGCCGGCGTCATCATAAAAGCTAACTCGAAGGGATGGATGGATGAAGAAAAGATGAGCGAGTGGTTAAGGGAAGTTTACGCGAAGAGGCCGGGTGGCTTTTTTCACACAGCTCCGAAGGCGAACACACCTTCACTAAGACGGGCAGACAGCGCCGGACGACATACGCCAACATTTGCCAGTGGATCGTTAATGCCTGGGCAGATATTTCGGTCACAACTGTGGTCCGAGCTTTCCGGAAGGCAGGATTCACAGAACTACTGGACAACAACAGCGACACTGACTCCGATTACTTCGACGAGACGGAACCGGCCATTTTGTATCCCACGCTTGCGCAACTTTTCAATTCGGACACCGAAGACGAAGAATTCGAAGGATTTACGAATGAAGAATAACTTCAGAAGGTGAGCGCTATGTTTATTTTGTGTGTTGTGACATTAACGTTCGAGCAACATTGTGTTGCTATTGCTCTACACCATTTTGAATTTTACTATGTTTGTGATTGCACATTTGCGTACATTTTGGGACAGAGTTGTTAGAACGCTGGTTTTCAATATATTATTAAAGTTTGACTGAACTATCTGACTGTTTTTTTGACATTGCCTTTAGCGCAGCGTAGGCGCGGCTTATAATCCGGGGCGGCTTATTGGTGGACAAAGTTATGAAATATGTAATTCATTGAAGGTGCGGCTAATAATCCAGTGCGCCTTATAGTGCGGAAAATACGGTATATATATATATATATATATATATATACATACATACATACATACATATATATATATATATATATATATATATATATATATATATATATATATATATATATATATATATATATATATATATATATATATATATACTTACAGATGTAGCCATGAACTGTAGTTACTGACAGTGGTTTTCTGAAGTGTTCCTGAGCCCATGTGGTGATATCCTTTACACGCTGATGTCGCTTTTTGATGCAGTACCGCCTGAGGGATTGAAGGTTTTCAGGTTTTGATGATATTACGAACCGTAGATGGTGAAATCCGTAAATTCCTTGCGATAGCTGCTTGAAAAATGTTGTTCTTAAACAATTTGCTCAGGCATTTGTTGACAAAGTGGTGACCCTCGCCCCATCCTTGTTTGTGAATGACTGAGCATTTCATGGAAGCTGCTTTTATACCCAATCATGGCACCCACCTGTTCCCAATTAGCCTGTTCACCTGCGGGATGTTCCAAATAAGTGTTTGCTGCGCATTCCTCAACTTTCTCAGTCTTTTTTGCCACTTGTGGCAGCTTTTTTGAAACATGTTGCAGGCATCAAATTCCAAATCTATCTTGTCTTTGCAGTCTATTCAATTGAATATAAGTTGAAAAGGAATTGCAAATCATTGTATTCTGTTTTTATTTACGATTTACACAACGTGCCAACTTCACTGGTTTTGGGTTTTGTTGGAATAAATCACCGTAGGTCCTATTTTTGTAGCTACTGCGATTATCGCGATTAATCTAAATTTAAAAGTGTGCTTAATATGTGTGATTCCCAAAAAGGTAAATGAAAAAAAAAAAGAGTCCCTGAATGCGACGTGTCCCGGTAGTGAATAAGTTTATCTCTGCAGTGTTAGCCCTAACTATGGACGCGTAGTGCCAGTGCAACATTAATCACCAAAGTATTATGGCTCATATCCTTGGACAGCACATTAATTCAGGTGGCTATTAGGCTCCAGCCTTGCAGCCAGCCTTTGGAAGGGGAAAAAAAAAAAAAAAAAAGGGGTCCACATTCAAATTCAGTTGACAGTGTACACAGTGCCGAGAGCTTATTGTGGCGCTACATCCCCACAATAAGAAAAGTAATTTGCTAATTTGAAAATCTAACCAATAAATGTGAATATTTAGTGCTGCAGGTGAAACGCCAAACAAGGGACTTCGAGTGTAATAACTCCGGACAAGCGCTGCGCTCTTTCCTGTAGTCCCTGTCAATAGTGGCAGACGCTGTACCTGCAGATTGGAAAATAAAAAAAATAAAAAATAAACTGAGTGAAGGAAGACCAATTAGAAAGGCTCCCTCTCCTGCACTCCCTCTGAAAAGCCAAGCTCCGCTAAAGGTCAGCGTGGAAATTTGAATGACAGGGCCAAAGTCTTTTACTCATAATTTTTGTGTTTGCAATAGATTTTGGAGCAATTCACAGCCTCAGAGGCCTTAAGTAGAACAGCAATTAATTGTAATGAATAATCTGACAAATCTGGTTGACATATGGCCGCTAATACTGCTCCTTTCTGGAGGGAGCAGTGGAGGGATTAGATTACCTCCGGTGATATCTGGGAGTGTTGTGCCATCTGCATGTACGGGGAGCAGGAACGGGACGCGGGTGGAAGCGGGGTCTGCTCCCTGCCGCTCCGTTTCCCGCAACCTTAGCGGAAACCGATTTGGGAATAGCGCTTGCTTACCCCCCCCCCCCTTCGTTTTATTGAACCAGCTGCCTCTCACCCAGTCAAAACGCAATAACGCTGAGCCCTTGCCAAAATGGAACAGTGAGAGCGAAGAGCAAACAAACACGACAGAAGTGACAAGTGTCGAGTAAACACACAAAACAACATGGAGCCATCTGAGCACAGGCAAGTTTATTAAAAGGAATGATTTACTTATTATCCCCCGTATACAGACGCACATGTGTTTGCCATTATAATTGTCAAGCTTATTCCTAGCACGGTGAGTATTTCCGTTCAGCTCCATACACCACACTTCTGCTTTTAGCTCGCCACAAACTGTACAAGCCCTTATTTATAATTTTATTATTATTGTCATGTTTTTTTTATCACAAACCCCGTTTCCATATGAGTTGGGAAATTGTGTTAGATGTAAATATAAACGGAATACAATGATTTGTGAATCATTTTCAACCCATATTCAGTTGAATGTGCTACAAAGACAACATATTTGATGTTCAAACTGATAAACATTTTTTTTTTTTGCAAATAATCATTAACTTTAGAATTTGATGCCAGCAACACGTGACAAAGAAGTTGGGAAAGGTGGCAATAAATACTGATAAAGTTGAGGAATGCTCATCAAACACTTATTTGGAACATCCCACAGGTGAGCAGGCAAATTGGGAACAGGTGGGTGTCATGATTGGGTATAAAAGTAGATTCCATGAAATGCTCAGTCATTCACAAACAAGGATGGGGCGAGGGTCACCACTTTGTCAACAAATGCAGGAGCAAATTGTTGAACAGTTTAAGGAAAACCTTTCTCAACCAGCTATTGCAAGGAATTTAGGGATTTCACCATCTACGGTCCCTAATATCATCAGAAGGTTCAGAGAATCTGGAGAAATCACTGCACGTAAGCAGCTAAGCCCGTGACCTTCGATCCCTCAGGCTGTACTGCATCAACAAGCGACATCAGTGTGTAAAGGATATCACCACATGGGCTCAGGAACACTTCAGATACCCAGTCAGTAACTACAGTTGGTCGCTACATCTGTAAGTGTAAGTTAAAGGGGAACATTATCACAATTTCAGAAGGGTTAAAATCATTAAAAATCAGTTCCCAGGGGCTTATTTTATTTTTCGAAGTTTTTTTCAAAATTTTACCCATCACGCAATATCCCTAAAAAAAAGCTTCAAAGTGCCTGATTTTAACCATCGTTATAAACACCCGTCCATTTTCCTGTGACGTCACATAGCGAATACAAACATAGTGAAGCCAACACAAACAAACATGGCGGAAAGAACAGCAAGCTATAGCGACATTAGCTCGGATTCAGACTCGGATTTCAGCGGCTTAAACGATTCAACAGATTACGAATGTATTGAAACAGATGGTTGTAGTGTGGAGGCAGGTAGCGAAAATGAAATTGAAGAAGAAACTGAAGCTATTGAGCCATATCGGTTTGAACCGTATGCAAGCGAAACCGACAAAAATGACAGGACAGCCAGCGACACGGGAGAAAGCGAGGACGAATTCGGCGATCGCCTAACCAACAATTGGTATGTGTTTGTTTGGCATTAAAGGAAACTAACAACTATGAACTAGGTTTACAGCATATGAAATACATTTGGCAACAACATGCACTTTGAGAGTGCAGACAGCCCAATTTTCATCAATTAATATATTCTGGAGACATACCCTCATCCGCGCTCTTTTCCTGAAAGCTGATCTGTCCAGTTTTGGAGTTGATGTCAGCAGGCCAGGGAAGCTAGGGTTGATAGGGGGTTTAGCTCGCTTGTCTGCGGGAACAAACTGCCGCCATTGCTTGCCGTGCTACCGAGGTCCTTTGTCCCTGAATTGCTCACACACTCCGGCAGATTCAATGGGGGTCTGGCGGCAGATTTCTTTGACTTTATTGTTGGAAATGCATCTGCTTTGAGTGTCGCAGGATATCCACACATTCTTGCCATCTCTGTCGTAGCATAGCTTTCGTCGGTAAAGTGTGCGGAACAAACGTCCAATTTCTTGCCACTTTCGCATCTTCGGGCCACTGGTGCAACTTGAATCCGTCCCTGTTCGTGTTGTTACACCCTCCGACAACACACCGACGAGGCATAATGTCTCCAAGGTACGGAAAACAGTCGAAAAAACAGAAAATAACAGAGCTGATTTGACTCGGTGTTTGAGAAAATGGCGGATTGCTTCCCGATGTGACGCCACGTTGTGACGTCATCGCTCCGAGAGCGAATATTAGAAAGGCGTTTAATTCGCCAAAATTCACCCATTTAGAGTTCGGAAATCGGTTAAAAAAATATATGGTCTTTTTTCTGCAACATCGAGGTATATATTGACACTTACGTAGGTCTGGTGATAATGTTCCCCTTAAAACTCTCCTATGCAAGGCGAAAACAGTTTATCAACAACACCCAGAAACGCCGTCAGCTTCGCAGGGCCTGAGCTCATCTAAGATGGACTGATACAAAGTGGAAAAGTGTTCTGTGGTCTGACGAGTCCACATTTCAAATTGTTTTTGGAAACTGTGGACGTCGTGTCCTCTGGACCAAAGAGGAAAAGAACCATCCGGATTGTTATAGGCGCAAAGTGTAAAAGACATGGGTAACTCACACATCTGTGAAGGCGCCATTAATGCTGAAAGGTACATACAGTTTTTGGAGCAACATATCCCGAAATCGGAGGTCTCAAGGTTGGCAAGTATGTTGATTTTATACACCTGTGGCCGGGCCAAGTGATTAGGACACCTGATTCTCATCATTTGGATGGGTGGCCAAATAGTTTTTGGCAATATACAGTATTTGTAAAAATGTCTGGTTATTATAGTTAGGCAGATTTTTTTTTACGAGGCCTTTAAACAGAATTGGAGCTGAAGTTGAACGCTAAATTTATTTTGAGATGCTAACGCACAAAGACGACAACTTGTTAACTTTGATTAGCTTGATAGCGTTTTGATTAGTTTCTCAATCGCCCGAGATACACATCATTTTTGCAGCAGCTGTACAGAAGCATCGCAACCACTTCTAAAGCCGAGTGCTAACGCTACACAATATATGACAATGGGTTACTATGAAAATAACTATTCTTTTCTTGGGGGAAGAAAAAAAAAATGACTGCATACTTAAAGATGTACAGTAAAAACATCTCAGTAATAGAAATGGTGAAGTCAGAAGAGTTGGGTCTGAGACAGACCCTGAGCAATATGTGGGTCGCCATATAAAGTCATGTATAATACTGTGCTAAAAGGTCTGATTATGACGCAGTATTATTGGCCAGGTAATAGGTACTGAAAGGTGACATTATAATAAACTTCAGCATAAACCAGCCTTGTTCTTAATGTACAAATTGCAATATAGCTCGCAAGAATGATGTCATATTATCTATTACACACTTTGATATTTATACTTAAAGCCAGAATTATTCATACTCTGGCCTAATTTTCAGTTCAAGTTCATTGTTATTTGGTGATTGGATGTCTTTTAGTCGGAAATTACACACAAAAAAAGAATATTAATTAAAGCTGCTGAGAACTATTAATTTAGCAATTCAATTAACACAATTTTCACTATCTTTTTTTTACATTTTGATAAAATGTTCCACATGTCAATAGAAGCTTCTGAGATAGAATGCTTTAGATCATGCATTCATTCATTTTTATGTATCTCCTTCATTGATGTGCATCTTTGATCGATGGACAATTATACCACAATTATTCAATTATACATTTACACACCAATGCCTGAGAAGGAGCAGGATGAAGAAAAATCTTATATTTTCCTGCCCCTTTCAACATAATACGTAGTCTTATTTAATGGATATCATATAAACCAACAATTACATCCAAATATAACGAAAACAAACAAAAAAACACACAAAAAAACACAACAAGTGCAAAACACATGAAGTACAAACCTAACAAAAAAAAACTAAAGTAATGAACACCTCACGGGATGATACAAAACAAATACAAAACCAGGCAAAAAATAAGTAAAATAATAAATATAAAGCAAAATGTAAACACTCCATACGATCTTATTGTTCTGTCTTTATATCTTTTTTTCAATTGGAATATAGTTTTACAATCTTTTATCTCATTGTAAAGAGAATTCCATGGTTTAACCCCCACCACTGATATCAATCAATCAATCAATTCCTTTATTGTCATTGTCATAATAACACTTAAAGGGGAACATCATCACAATTTCAGAAGGGTTAAAACCATTAAAAATCAGTTCCCAGTAGCTTATTTTATTTTTCGAAGTTTTTTTCAAAATTTTACCCATCACGCAATATCCCTAAAAAAAGCTTCAAAGTGCCTGATTTTAACCATCGTTATATACCGTCCATTTTCCTGTGACGTCACACAGTGATCCCAATACAAACAAACAGCAAGGTATAGCGACATTAGCTCGGATTCAGACTCGGATTTCAGCGGCTTAACACTGCCTGATAAGATAATTACTAACAACTATGAACTAGGTTTACCGCATATGAAATACATTTGACAACAACATGCACTTTGAGAGTGCAGACAGCCCATTTCAGGCGCGCTAAGAACATATATGTTTCCACGATTTCAGCACTCAGGTTAACCATACCTAAATAGACACAAAATACTGCATTACACAAGATTACCCGAATGTACTCGAATGATTGAAAAAAATAAATGTTTTTAAGCTAAATTATTGGTAAACACAGTTTATGTATAATAATTTACGTAAAACCGCAAATAATGAATAACGTTTTCATCAATTAATATATTCTATAGACATACCCTCATCCGCTCTCTTTTCCTGAAAGCTGATCTGTCCAGTTTTGGAGTTGATGTCAGCAGGCCAGGGAAGCTAGGGTCGATATTCTTCTCTTGATCAGCTTCGGTGGCATAAGGGATGGTGTGTGCCAAGACATCCAGGGGGTTAAGATCGCTCGTCTGCGGGAACAAACTGCCGCCATTGCTTGCCGTGCTACCGAGGTCCTTTGTCCCTGAATAGCTCACACACTCCGGCAGATTCAATGGGGGTCTGGCGGCAGATTTCTTTGACTTTATCGTTGGAAATGCATCTGCTTTGAGTGTCGCAGGATATCCACACATTCTTGCCATCTCTGTCGTAGCATAGCTTTCGTCGGTAAAGTGTGCGGAACAAACGACTGACCATTTCGTCGGCTTTCCCCACAGCCTTGTATTTTGAACAAATTTTGTCCAATTTCTTGCCACTTTCGCATCTTTGGGCCACTGGTGCAACTTGAATCCGTCCCTGTTCGTGTTGTTACACCCTCCGACAACACACCGACGAAAGTGAGAAAATGGCGGATTGCTTCCCAATGTGACGTCACGTTGTGACGTCATAGCTCTGAGAGCGAATAATAGAAAGGCGTTTAATTCGCCAAAATTCACCCATTTAGAGTTCGGAAATCGGTTAAAAAAAAATATGGTCTTTTTTCTGTAATATCAAGGTATATATTGACGCTTACATAGGTCTGGTGATAATTTTCCCCTTTAAGTCATACATGAACAACGAGATTTTGTTTCAGCTTTGTCCAGCGGCATAGAAACTGCATTGATGTGCAGGTTGACAATAGTTTACATTTTAGCATTGTCAGGAAGATCACGATAAGAGGGACGTGGGGGTGGGAACAGTCAGATGTCTGATGGGTGTTACGTTGATGTTGCAGCAATGCAATGTCCAGAGCACAATTATTGAGGTGGTGAAGAGTGAGGTAATAAGATGGTCCGGGGCAGCAAAGGGGCAGGCTGTTCATTTAGCAGTCTCACAGCCTGGGGATACAGACTGTGAGACATTCTGGTGGTCCTGGCGCAAATCGATCTATACCTCCTTCCAGAGGGTAGCAGGTTGAAGAGGCCATGTGCTGGGTGGTATCTGTCCTTCAGGATGTTGTGTACTCGCTTTAGGCAGCGAGTTGTGTACATAGCACTCATCTCTGGGAGCATCGTCCTTGTAATTTTCCCCGCCGCTTTAACCACTCGCTGGAGGGGATATGCACATTTGTTTTAAAGTTATCCTTGAATACTGATGTTGGAAATGACCTTTTCTTCTATGCTTTTCATTCTCAGAAGTGATGACAAACATTTTTTGTAAATTTGCTGGTAATGTTTTACTTTTAGCCTTAAACATGACACATAATGTCTGTAACTTTACAAGCTCCTGTAATTTCAATAAACCCAAATTAATAAATAATTTGTTAGTGTGTTCTAAGTAATCTACTTTATGAATAATCCTTATAGCTCTTTTCTGTAGTTGATACAATGCCTTTATGTTACTCTTATATGTGTTCCCCCACACTTCCACACAGTAGCTGATATATGGCAATATAAGTGCACAATACAATATACGCATTGGCTTATAATCTAACACATATTTGACCTTATTTAATATAAAAATACTCTTCGACATCTTTTTCCGTACATGTGCAATATGAGATTTCCATGTCAGACCGTCATCCAGTATCACTCCTAAAAATCTAAGTTCAGAAACCCTTTCAATATCAATTCCATCTATTGACAGTTTGATCGTTTCCACCCTTTTCCTCTTACAAAAAATCATGAACTTTGTTTTTTTTCACATTTAATGATAATTTATTGACATCAAACCATCTCTTAAGTTTAATAATTTCCTGTTCAATAATGTTTGATAATGCTTTTAAGTCATGTCCCGAACTATAAATGTTGGTGTCGTCCGCAAATAATACAATTTTCAATAACTTTGATACCTCACATATATCATTAATATATAAAATAAAGAATTTTGGTCCCAAAACCGAACCTTGTGGAATTCCACATTCAAACCTCATTTGTTCAGATGTATTACTTACAGAGGTGGGTAGTAACGCGCTACATTTACTCCGTTACATCTACTTGAGTAACTTTTGGGATAAATTGTACTTCTAAGAGTAGTTTTAATGCAACATACTTTTACTTTTACTTAAGTATATTTATAGAGAAGGAACGCTACTTTTACTCCGCTACTTTTACTCCGCTACTTTTACTCCGCTACTTTTACTCCGCTACTTTTACTCCGCTACTTTTACTCCGCTACTTTTATCTACATTCAGCTCGCTACTCGCTACTAATTTTTATCGATCTGTTAATGCACGCTTTGTTTGTTTTGGTCTGTCAGACAGACCTTCAAAGTGCCTGCCTTACTGGTGACGTTTCACTTCGTTCCACCAATCAGATGCAGTCACTGGTGACGTTGGACCAATCAAACAGAGCCAGGTGGTCACATGACCTGACTTAAACAAGTTGAAAAACTTATTGGGGTGTTACCATTTAGTGGTCAATTGTACGGAATATGTACTGTACTGTGCAATCTAATAATAAAAGTTCCAATCAATCAATCAAAAGTGTGAAGGAAAAAAGATACTTTTTTATTTCAACCGTACATCCCGTCAAAAGCCTAAAGACTGACCGCACATGAGGACGTTCCTGTCTTCACAATAAAAGTGCCGCTCCATCGCGACTGCGCTTTCAAAACAAGAGTCTCCGAAAGCCAGCGCAAACAAGCTAGCAAGCTACGGAGTTTGACGCCAATATATTTCTTGTAAAGTGTATAAAAACGAATATAGAAGCTGGACAAATAAGATGCCAAAAACCCACCACTTTCATGTGGTATTAGACAGAAAGGAGGAACTTTTCTTCTCCTCCATTTGAAAACGTGGACGTTATCATCACTACTGTCTGATTACAATCAACGCAAGTCATCAGAATCAGGTAATACACCAACTTATATTTTAGTCTTCATGAAAGAAAGGAATCTATATGTTAAACATGCATGTATATTCATTAAAACACCTTTAACAGGTAAACAAAAACAGCAAAATAAATACATATAAATAATAAACTGTATATATATGTATATGTGTATATATACATATATATATATATATATATATATATATATATGATATAAGTGTGTATGTTACTCATCAGTTACTCAGTACTTAAATAGTTTTTTCACAACATACTTTTTACTTTTACTCAAGTAAATATTTGGGTGACTACTCCTTACTTTTACTTGAGTAATAAATCTCTAAAGTAACAGTACTCTTACTTGAGTACAATTTCTGGCTACTCTTCCCACCTCTGATTACTTACAGATATATAACTTCTTAGCAAGTCTAAAACTACTCCTCTCACACCAAATGAATACAACTTGGACAATAATATAGAATGATCTATAGCATGGGTGTCAAACTCTGGCCCGCGGGCCAAATTTGGCCAGCCGTGTAATTTCACTTGGCCCTTGAGACAATATCAAATTAACACTAGAGCTGGCCCGCCGATTATACACAGCGGCGGTGCCGCGGTAACACCGCATTCACCATGAATTCTCATACTTTCCAACCCTCCCGGTAGACACCCAAATTTCACCCCCGCTAATTGGTGGTAGCGGGGGTGTATTTTGTAGCGTCCCGGAAGAGTTAGTGCTGCAAAGGGTCCTGGGTATTTGTTCTGTTGTGTTTATGTTGTGTTACGGCGCGGATGTTCTCCCGAAATGTGTTTGTCATTCTTGTTTGGTGTGGATTCACAGTGTGGGGTATATTTCTAACAGTGTTAAAGTTGTTTATACGGCCACCCTCAGTGTAACCTGTATCGCTGTTGATCAAGTATGCTTTGCATTCACGTGTGTGTGCTTACAGAAGCCGCGCATATCTTGTGACTGGACCGACACGTTGTTAGAATGGATGTAAAGCAGGCGTGACGACAGCTCGTAGAGGACGTTAAAGGCAGTGCCTTTAAGGCACGCCCCCAAGACTGTGGTCCGGGTGGACTACGAGATATAATGACTGATGCACACCTTCGTTCGATAATGAAGGTTGCCTCAGCTCAAAGCCTGAGCCCCAACATTAATGAACTAGCATCCAAGAAAAGATGGCAGGTATCTGGCTTGGGCACATCAGATTAGATCAGTGTGTTGCAAACTGAGCAGTTTAAAGTCCTGAATGGTTGGTTTATTCATTGTTATTTTATTTTCAAATTTATTAGCCTGTGGAAAAAGTTAATGTTGATATTTACCTAAGAAGGCTGCAAATAGAAAAGAGGCATTCAATTTTCATCTAAATAGTATTTGATATGCCATTGATATTTTTTAGTTATTATTATTATTATTTGAAACTCAATTTTGCATGTCACTATAAAGTTATATAAGCCTTGCTTGTTCAAAATTCAATGCAAAACTTGTTTGGGTTCCTATTAAAAGGTTAATTTGGTCAACCTTGGCCCGCGGCTTTGTTCAGTTTTAAATTTTGGCCCACTCTTTATTTGAGTTTGACACCCCTGATCTATAGTGTCAAATGCTTTTTTAAGATCGATAAATACCCCTATAGTGTATTTCTTAATATCAGTTGCTGTTGCTATATCCTCCATTATATTCATTACAGCTGAAGCACGTGGATCTATTGGTCCGAATCAGGATTTTTAAAGTGTCACACTGTTTATTTTTCCTTCAACCTAAGAAATACAACTCTGTCTTTAAACAAAACTGTGGTTTTCTTAGCAGGTTTGAAAACCCTTTCTTTATTTTGCTCAAGCTGCTGAGCTTCCACTGAAATCTTTAGGCGCCTCCAAGGAGAGGCCCACCTCACACTGTGAAAGCCCACACACTTATTGATGCCAGAATGGTGCCAAAGATCCAGGATGTATCTGTACATGAATGCATTCATATTTCCCTCTATCCTGAGTAGTTTCCCAAGTATGTCCACTGAAAAACATCCACCGCCATGCTTCACTGTGGGGATGGTATTGGTATTGGCATTCATCTTTCCCACTATTCTTACTATTGTTCCCTCAAAATGATATTGTATCTCTAACACAAATTCTCAAATACTAACTTAAGTGCCGTGAAATGTGAAATGTTACATTAGAATTAATACTTTCATTAGTGGAGGCAATGGACAATGGTGCCTTTAACTACAGTACACACTGCACAGTCCTTTCTTCCATCAGAAGGCAAGCTTTTAAGCCAGGGATGTCCCAACTCTTTCCACCAGGGTTTGCATATTGAAAAGTCAAAGCATGCAGGGGCCTTTCAAATATATTTGTTTTAATTTGTAAAAAAAAAAGAAAAAAAAAAAAAAAATCTAAAAGGGCTTCACTTTTTCAAAAATAGAATAAATACATTTTTGATCTCAAAATTCTACACGCAATACCCCATAATGACAATGCAAGAACGTTTTTTTTTTGTTTTTTTACATTTGCAAATTTAATAAATACAAATTTAATTACAAAAAAAAAAAGAAAAACACATAAGTATTCACAGCCTTTACTCAATACTTTGTTGATGCACCTTTGGCAGCAATTACAGTCTTTTTGAATACGGTGCCACAAGGTTGGCACACCTATCTTTGGGCAGTTTCGCCCATTCCTTTTTGTACCACTTCTCAATCTCCATCAGGTCGAATAGAAGTACATCCAGAATGTTTCTGTACATTAATGCATTCATCTTTCCCTCTATCCTGAGTAGTTTCCCAAGTATTTCCGCTGAAAAACATCCACCGCCATGCTTCACTGTAGGGATGGCATTGGCATTCATCTTTCCCACTATTCTTACTATTTTTTCTGTTCCTGTCACTGAAAAACATCCCCACAGCATGATGCTACCACCACCATGCTTCACTGTAAGGATGCTAAAGGCCTGGTGAAGAGTGGTGTCTGGTTTCCTCCAAACATGACGCCTGGCATTCACGCTGAAGAGTTCAATCTTTGTCTCATTAGACCAGAGAATTTTGTTTGTGGTCTGGGGGTCTTTCAGATGCATTTCGGCAATCTTTTTACTAAGAAATCGCTTCCAACTGGCCACTCTACCATACAGGCGTGATTGGTGGATTGCTGCAGAGATAGTTTTCCTTCTGGAATGTTCTCCTCTCTCCACAGAGGAATGCTGTAGCTCTGACAGAGTGACCATCGGGTCCTTAGTCACTTCCCTGACTAGACTAAGATGATGGTGGATGTTTTTCAGCGGAAATACTTGGGAAACTACTCAGGATAGAGGGAAAGATGAATGCAGCAATGTACAGAGACATTCTGGATGAAAACCAACACTTCCCATCCAACCTGATGGAGCTTGAGAGGTGCTGCAAAGAGGAATGGGTGAAACTGACCAAAGATAGGAGTGTCAAGCTTGTGGCATCGTATTCAAAAAGACTTGAGGCTGTAATTGCTGCAAAGGTGCATCAACAAAGTATTGAGTAAAGGCTGTGAATACTTATGCATTTGTGATTTTTGAGGGTTTTTTGTGTTTTTTTTAATACATTTGCAAAATTAAAAAAAATTAAAATGTTCACATTGTCATTATGGGGTATTGTGCGTAGAATTTTGAAGAAAAACAAACAACACTGCCATTTCTTAAAGCACCTCTTCCTGAGGGTGTTTCAGTGTTATAACTTCACCTTTATCTTTAGTTTTTAAGCCAAAATGTGTCCGTTCTCCCTTTTCTGTCTACACACTGTGTCTGCTTGTAAGTACTCCGTGTGTGTGCGCTGCCGAACATGTTCCTCAGCTCGTAAACCAGCAATGTCATGCCCTGACGACGACGAGGGCCGGGGGAAGATGGGGGGACCGGTACTTTTTAGAGGCGGTATAGTATCGAATATGATTCATTAGTATCGCGGGACTATACTAATACCGGTATACCGTACAACCCTAGTTGACACACGCACATATCTGTCTGTGCAACACCATCCCCTCCTTTCTCACAGCCATGTGTGTAACGGTGTGAGTGTGCACGCAGATATCAGACATGCTAAATAAAGACGCAAAACAGCGCTCGCAGAACAGTTTGAACCCTGATAAATCACACTGCACGTGCTGAATAATTATATTTGCATTTTCTCCTTCCAGTATTGTGGACGTTCACATAATCAGGATATATTATGCGTATTCATGAAGACGGACACGCTAAATCAGGGGTGTCAAACTAATTTTAGATCGGGGGCCACGTGGAGAAAAATCTACTCCCTAGTGGGCCGGAATGGTAAAATCCCGGCACGATAACTTAAAAATAAAGACAACTTCAGATTGTTTTCTTTGTTTAAAAATAGAACAAAAATGTACATATCATAATGTTGTTGGGTTCTTATTATCTTTATTTGTCGTTATTTATACTAAATCAATTATGTGATGATGTTCATCAGTCAACTCATTGGTGTTAATTTCCAATCAATCAAATCAATCAAGATAAAAAAAAATAATATCACAATCAAATTACAGGATGTTACTTAAGTAGTTTGCTCATTTTCCTCGACTGGTGCACTAACATCATGTGTTTTTTTTGTTTTTTTTTACATATGTAGCATCATCCCGGCACAATAACTTAAAAATAAAGACAACTTCACATTTATTTTCTTTGTTTAAAAATAGAACACAAATGTACAAATCATAATGTTGTTGGGTTTTTATTATCTTTATTTGTCGTTAATTATACTGAATTAAATATGTGATAATGTTCATCAGTCAACTCATTGGTGTTATCTTTCAATCCATCAAGATAAAATAATAATAATATTAAAATCAAATTACAGGATGTTATTTATGTAGTTTTCTCATTTTCCCCGACTGGTGCACAAATATCATGTGGTTTATTTTATTTTTTTTACATATGTAGGATCATCCCGGCACGATAACTTAAAAATAAAGACAACTTCAGATTGTTTTCTTTGTTTGAAAATAGAACAAAAATGTACAAATCATAATGTTGTTGGGTTTTTATTATCTTTATTTGTCGTTAATTATACTGAATTAAATATGTGATAATGTTCATCAGTCAACTCATTGGTGTTGATTTTCAATCAATCAAATCAATCAAGATTAAAAAAATATATATATATCAAAATCAAATTACAGGATGTTATTTATGTAGTTTGCTCATTTTCCCCGACTGGTGCACTAATATCATGTGGTTTATTATTATTTTTTACATATGTAGCATCATCCCGGCACGATAACTTAAAAATAAAGACAACTTCAGATTGTTTTCTTTGTTTAAAAATAGAACAAAAATGTACAAATCATAATGTTGTTGGGTTTTTATTATCTTTATTTGTCGTTATTTATACTGAATTAAATATGTGATAATGTTCATCAGTCAACTCATTGGTGTTGATTTTCAATCAATCAAATCAATCAAGATAAAAAAATATATATATATCAAAATCAAATTACAGGATGTTATTTATGTAGTTTGCTCATTTTCCCCGACTGGTGCACTAATATCATGTGGTTTATTATTTTTTTTTACATATGTAGCATCATCCCGGCACGATAACTTAAAAATAAAGACAACTTCAGATTGTTTTCTTTGTTTAAAAATAGAACAAAAATGTACAAATCATAATGTTGTTGGGTTTTTATTATCTTTATTTGTCGTTATTTATACTGCATTAAATATGTGATCATGTTCATCAGTCAACTCATTGGTGTTAGTTTTCAATCAATCAAATCAATCAAGATAAAAAAATAAATATATATCAAAATCAAATTACAGGATGTTATTTATGTAGTTTGCTCATTTTCCCCGACTGGTGCACTAATATCATGTGGTTTATTTTTTTTTTTTACATATGTAGCATCATCCCGGCACGATAACTTGAAAATAAAGACAACTTCAGATTGTTTTCTTTAATTAAAAATAGAACAACAATTTACAAGTCTTAATGATGTTGGGTTTTTATTATCTTTATTTGTCGTTATTTATTAAATATGTGATAATGGATGGATGGATGGATAATGTTCATTAGTCAACTCATTGGTGTTAATTTTCAATCAAGCAAATCCATCCATCCATCCATTTTCTACCGCTTGTCCCAAATCGATCAAGATTAAAAAAATAATCAAATTACAGGATGTTATTTATGTAGTTTGCTCATTTTCCTCGACTGGTGCACTAACATCATGTGTTTTTTTTGTTTTTTTTACATATGTAGCATCATCCCGGCACGATAAATAAAAAAAGACAACTTCACATTGTTTTATTTGTTTAAAAATAGAACAAGCACATTCCGAAAATGTACAAATCACAATGTTGTTGGGTTTTAATTATATTTATTTGTCGTTATTTATACTGAATCAATTATGTGATAATGTTCATCAGTCAACTCATTGGTGTTGATTTCCTATCAATCAAATCAATGAGGATAAAAAATAATATCAAAATCAAATTACAGGATGTTACTTAAGTAGTTTGTTCATTTTCCTCGACGGGTGCACTAACATCATGTGGTTTATTTTATATATTTTTTTTACATATGTAACATCATCTACAAAGATGCAAAGAATTGCTATTGCGGCATCTAGTGGACCCATTTAGAACAGCAGTTTCTTTCATTCAAAAATTTTGGCTCATTTTTATACTTAGCAAACTCATCCCGCGGGCTGGAAAAAACCTGTTTGCGGGCTTGTGCAGGGGCGGTATAGCTCAGTTGGTAGAGTGGCCGTGCCAGCAACTTGAGGGTTCCTAGTTCGATCCTCGCTTCCGCCATCCGAGTCACTGCCGTTGTGTCCTTGGGCAAGACATTTTACCAACCTGCTGCCAGTGCCACCCACACTGGTTTAAATGTAACTTAGATATTGGGTTTCACTATGTATACATTGCAAAAACTGAAATCTAAGTAAGATTAAATATCTCAAATAAGGGTGATATTTGCTTATTTTCTGTCTGATAAGATAATTCTTCTCACGAAGCAGATTTTATGTTAGAGTGTTTTACTTGTTTTAAGGGTTTTGGTCCTAAATGATCTCAGTAAGATATAACACCTTGTTGATGAGATTTTATGACCTATATTGAGTAAAAACATGCTTGAAACTAGAATATCAACTGTTGTAAAGTATAAAACTATTTTTTTAAGTAATAATTTCTTACTTCAAGCATGAAAAAATAAAAATCATGATGCCGAGCGCATATCATTATGTCAAGATAATGGCTCTAGCATTTACTTAATTGAAGAATATTTTTCAACATATTGAGCAAAAAGGTTGTTTTTTTTTTGGGTTTTTTTACCAAGAAAAGTGCACTTGTTATTAGTGAGAATATACTTATTTTAAGGTATTTTCGGGGTTCATTGAGGTTAGCTAATTTTACTTGTTTTGGAAAGTCTTGACAAGCCGAATTTTCTTGTTCTTTTGGCAGATAATTTTGCTTAGTTCAAATAAAATACCCCTAATTTTTGTATATTTTTTCTTGTTTTTTAACACTGACTTTTTGCAGTGTAAAAGCGCTTTGAATCACTAGAGAAAAGCGCTATACAAATATAATTCACTTCACTGTTTCGTCGCTCCCGCGCTAAATGTATTCGACTACCGGTACTTATTTTTGCTCACTAAGGAGACGCAATCCTCTGCGCAAAAGTTAAGTTAATTAAGGTAAAACTCCAACACGTGTATAATCCGGAGGAAATCACTGGTGTCTGACTTGCACGCGCATAAGCAGCATTAAAGTGACAAAAATGCTAATGTGGAAAAGAGAGAGTAATGGCCTCCTGCCAGCTCAGCATCCTTTGCTTTTTTTTTTTTTGATCATCACTTTACCACCAATGTAACTCTGATTATGAGCGCCACCGCGGCTCCATTTACTCCACCTGTCTGCTAAGGGACGTTCTTTTGTGTTGCTATAAAAAAAACAAAAAACAATGTGAAGTGATAGTTCAGGAGCCAGGTGACGGCGGGGAATTAAGAACATTTTTATTTTATTTTTTTCCCCTCCACGCATGCACGAGGCGCTGGTGTGTGGCTGGCGTAATTGCCAGGGAGCAGGTCTTAATTTAAACCGAGGGTAATTATCATGCAGAGCATACCCACCCAGAATGTTTGCATAACTATCACAAGCGTTTTCATAAATGATGCTTTAATTAGTCTTAATTAGAATTTGTTTAAGTCAGCAGGGAATGCAGGGCCCGTGAAATGATGTATGTAATAAGCATCAGGGCCCCGTTCTGTTCCCCCCCCCTTACTCAGGGAATGGAGCTGACAAAAATCACATCACATTAAATTGATTCAGTCAGAATTAAAATTCTTATGGTATTAATTAAATGGGGGGAAGATCTCATTAGCAGGCTGCGCGGCGAGGGAGTGAGCCTCTCTGCCGGCAGATGTGACGGCGCCAGGGCTGCCGTACATGCTCGCCATTAGGGCCTCCAGACAGGGAGGGAGGGAGGGAGGGGAGCAAGGAGGTGGGAGGAGGAGAATGGATGACCCCGGGAGTGACAAGAGAAGGGGAGACGGCAGAGCAAATAAAGAACGTGTCTGCGGGAGGGTTAATACGTGCGAATAAGGATAAAGGTACGCTATATTGCCAAAAGTATTTGGCCACCCATCCAAATGATGAGAATCAGGTGTCCTAATCACTTGGCCCGGTGTATAAAATCAATCACTTAGGCATGGAGACTGTTTCTACAAACGTGTGAAAGAATGGGCCGCTCTCAGTGATTTCCAGCATGGAACTGTCATAGGATGCCACCTGTGCAACAAATCCAGTCGTGAAATTTCCTCGCTCCTAAATAAATAGTCAATAAAGTCAACTTAATTATAAGAAAAGTGAAGAGTTTGGGAACAACAGCAACTCAGCCACCAAGTGGTAGGCCATGTAAACTGACAGAGAGGGGTTGTCGGATGCTGAATCAATCAATCAATCAATCAATGTTTATTTATATAGCCCTAAATCACAAGTGTCTCAAAGGGCTGCACAAGCCACAACGACATCCTCGGTACAGAGCCCACATAAGGTACGTCGATGTGAATGACTATGAGAAACCTTGGAGAGGACCGCATATGTGGGTAACCCACCCCCTCTAGGGGAGACCGAATGCAATGGATGTCGAGTGGGTCTGACATAATATTGTGAGAGTCCAGTCCATAGTGGATCCAACATAATAGTAAGAGTCCAGTCCATAGTGGGGCCAGCAGGAAACCATCCCGAGCGGAGACGGGTCAGCAGCGCAGAGATGTTCCCAATCGATGCACAGGCGAGCAGTCCACCCCGGGTCCCGACTCTGGACAGCCAAAGCGCATAGTGCAAAGACTTTCTGCACAGTCAGTTGCTACAGAGCTCCAAACTTCATGTGACCTTCCAATTAGCCCACGTACAGTACACAGAGAGCTTCATGGAATGGGTTTCCGCGGCCGAGCAGCTGTATCTAAGCCATACATCACCAAGTCCAATGCAAAGCGTGGGATGCAGTGGTGTAAAGCAGTGGTCCCCAACCACCGGTCCGCGGACCAATTGGTACCGGGCCGCACAAGAAATAAAAAAATTAAAAAAAATAAAAATGTAATCACCATAAAAAACACAATATACAGGTAAAAGCCAGTAAATTAGAATATTTTGAAAAACTTGATTTATTTCAGTAATTGCATTCAAAAGGTGTAACTTGTACATTATATTTATTCATTGCACACAGACTGATGCATTCAAATGTTTATTTCATTTAATTTTGATGATTTGAAGTGGCAACAAATGAAAATCCAAAATTCCGTGTGTCACAAAATTAGAATATTACTTAAGGCTAATACAAAAAAGGGATTTTTAGAAATGTTGGCCAACTGAAAAGTATGAAAATGAAAAATATGAGCATGTACAATACTCAATACTTGGTTGGAGCTCCTTTTGCCTCAATTACTGCGTTAATGCGGCGTGGCATGGAGTCGATGAGTTTCTGGCACTGCCCAGGTGTTATGAGAGCCCAGGTTGCTCTGATAGTGGCCTTCAACTCTTCTGCGTTTTTGGGTCTGGCATTCTGCATCTTCCTTTTCACAATACCCCACAGATTTTCTATGGGGCTAAGGTCAGGGGAGTTGCCGGGCCAATTTAGAACAGAAATACCATGATCCGTAAACCAGGCACGGGTAGATTTTGCGCTGTGTGCAGGCGCCAAGTCCTGTTGGAACTTGAAATCTCCATCTCCATAGAGCAGGTCAGCAGCAGGAAGCATGAAGTGCTCTAAAACTTGCTGGTAGACGGCTGCGTTGACCCTGGATCTCAGGAAACAGAGTGGACCGACACCAGCTGGACTGCTGCTGAGTGGTCCAAAGTCATGTTTTCTGACGAAAGCAAATTTTGCATTTCCTTTGGAAATCGAGGTCCCAGAGTCTGGAGGAAGACAGGAGAGGCACAGGATCCACGTTGCCTGAAGTCTAGTGTAAAGTTTCCACCATCAGTGATGGTTTGGGGTGCCATGTCATCTGCTGGTGTCGGTCCACTCTGTTTCCTGAGATCAAGGGTCAACGCAGCCGTCTACCAGCAAGTTTTTGAGCACTTCATGCTTCCTGCTGCTGACCTGCTCTATGGAGATGGAGATTTCAAGTTCCAACAGGACTTGGCGCCTGCACACAGCGCAAAATCTACCCGTGCCTGGTAGTAAGTCGGACACGTTTCCAGTGAGGGTTGGACTCCGCCAAGGCTGCCCTTTGTCACCGATTCTGTTCATAACTTCTATGGACAGAATTTCTAGGCGCAGTCAAGGCGTTGAGGGGATCCGGTTTGGTGGCTGCAGGATTAGGTCTCTGCTTTTTGCAGATGATGTGGTCCTGATGGCTTCATCTGGCCAGGATCTTCAGCTCTCACTGGATCGGTTCGCAGCTGAGTGTGAAGCGACTGGGATGAGAATCAGCACCTCCAAGTCCGAGTCCATGGTTCTCGCCCGGAAAAGGGTGGAGTGCCATCTCCGGGTTGGGGAGGAGATCTTGCCCCAAGTGGAGGAGTTCAAGTACCTCGGAGTCTTGTTCACGAGTGAGGGAAGAGTGGATCGTGAGATCGACAGGCGGATCGGTGCGGCGTCTTCAGTAATGCGGACGCTGTATCGGTCCGTTGTGGTGAAGAAGGAGCTGAGCCGGAAGGCAAAGCTCTCAATTTACCGGTCGATCTACGTTCCCATCCTCACCTATGGTCATGAGCTTTGGGTTATGACCGAAAGGACAAGATCACGGGTACAAGCGGCCGAAATGAGTTTCCTCCGCCGGGTAGCGGGGCTCTCCCTTAGAGATAGGGTGAGAAGCTCTGCCATCCGGGAGGAGCTCAAAGTAAAGCCGCTGCTCCTCCACATCGAGAGGAGCCAGATGAGGTGATTCGGGCATCAGGTCAGGATGCCACCCGAACGCCTCCCTAGGGAGGTGTTTAGGGCACGTCCGACCGGTAGGAGGCCGCGGGGAAGACCCAGGACACGTTGGGAAGACTATGTCTCCCGGCTGGCCTGGGAACGCCTCGGGGTCCCCCGGGAGGAGCTGGATGAAGTGGCTGGGGAGAGGGAAGTCTGGGCTTCCCTGCTTAGGCTGCTGCCCCCGCGACCCGACCTCGGATAAGCGGAAGAAGATGGATGGATGGATGGAAAATACCATAACAAATTTTCAAGCGTTGACCGGTCCGCAGCTACAAAAAAGTTAGGGACCACTGGTGTAAAGCACGTCGCCGCTGGACTCTAGAGCAGTGGAGACGCCTTCTCTGGAGTGATCAATCACGCTTTTCCATCTGGCAATCTGATGGACCAGTCTGGGTTTGGAGGTTGCCAGGAGAGCGCTACATTTCGGACCGCATTGTGCCGAGTGTGAAATTTGGTGGAGGAGGAATTATGGTGTGGGGTTGTTTTTCAGGAATTGGGCTTGGCTCCTTAGTTCCGGTGAAAGGAACTTTGACTGCTCCAGGATACCAAAACATTTTGGGCAATTCCACGTTCCCAAACTTGTGGAAAAAGTGTGAAGCGGGCCCCTTCCTCTTCCAACATGACTGTGCACCAGTGCACAAAGCAAGGTCCATAAAGACATGGATGACAGAGTCTGGTGTGGATGAACTTGATTGGCCTGCACAGAGTAATGACCGGAACCCGATAGAACAGCTTTGGGATGAATTAGAACGCAGACTGAGAGCCAGGCCTTCTCCACCAACATCAGTGTGTGACCTCACCAAAGCGCTTTTGGAAGAATGGTGGAAAATTCTTATAAACACACTCCGCAACCTTGTGGACAGCCTTCCCAGAAGAGTTGAAGCTGTAATAGCTGCAAAAGGTGGACCCACATCATATGGGTTAGGAATGGGATGGCACTTCAAGTTCATATGTGAGTCAAGACAGGTGGCCAAATACTTTTGGCAATATAGTGCAGTGCGTGTCTCCGGCTTGGAGAGGAGGAGGAGGGTGAGGGTGAAGGTGGCAGCATATTAATGGCCTGCAGGCTCCTCACCATCCATAGCTTTATTTAGCTTCACTTGGTCTATTTGGCTGGAATTCAATAAGAAGGGAGCTAATGACTTGACCAGATACCCTGTTATCAGCGCTGATGAGACACCCTCTCCCCGTGTGACTCCTTATACCGCTACACTCGTCTAATGGAGGACGGCTACCCAAAGGGCATTACACCGGAGCACTGACCCTCCCCCCTCCGAGCAGTCAATCACAAATGCAAGTGTCCTGAATGACATGCAGGATCAAAAAAATGATGAAAACTTACAGCAAACAAAAAATTGGGATGTGCCCATCGATCTGGCCCCTCATCTCTGTCTGCCGCATTTCAAGAAAAGTACAAGATCTTCATTGCCGATTAATGCCAATTAGTGTTGTCCCGATACCAATATTTTGGTACCGATACCAAAATAATTTCGATACTTTTCAATACTTTTTTAAATAAAGGGTACCACAAAAAATTGCATTATTGGCTTTATTTTAACAAAAAAATCTTAGGGTACATTAAACATATGTTTATTATTGCAATGTAGTCCTTAAATAAAATAGTGAACATACAAGACAACTTGTCTTGTATTAGTAAGTAAACAAACAAAGACTCCTAATTAGTCTGCTGACATATGCAGTAACATATTGTGTCATTTACCTACCTATTATTTTGTCAACATTATTATGGCCAAGTGGTAGAAAGTTAATTATTCATCTTTATTATTATCTGCTTACTTTCTCTTTAACATTTTCTATCTACACTTCTGTTAAAATGTAATAATCACTTATTCTTATTATTGTTTGGATACTTTACATTAGTTTTGGATGATACCACAAATTTGGGTATCAATCCGATACCAAGTCGCTACAGGATCATACATTGGTCATATTCAAAGTCCTCATGTGTCCAGGGACGTATTTCCTGAGTTTCTAAACATAATATACATTTAAAGAAAACGAAAGAAGATGTTGTGATGCCAAAAAATATCGACGTAGTCATTGTAGTATTGACTAGATACGCTCCTGTACTTGGTATCATTACAGTGGATGTTAGGTGTGGATCCACCAATGGCGTTCGTTTACATTGTGACGCCGGTGAGCTACGGTGTGTAGTGAAGCATGTTTAGCTAAGAAACTTACTGTATTTGTCGTCATGGAGACGAGGATTAGTGATTTGATGGGACGGCGTGGCGAAGTTGGTAGAGTGGCCGTGCCAGCAATCGGACGGTTGCTGGTTACTGGGGTTCAATCCCCACCTAGTACCAACCTCGTCATGTCTGTTGTGTCCTGAGCAAGACACTTCACCCTTGCTCCTGATGGCTGCTGGTTAGCGCCTTGCATGGCAGCTCCCGCCATCAGTGTGTGAATGTGTGTGTGAATGGGTGAATGTGGAAATAGTGTCAAAGCGCTTTGAGTACCTTGAAGGTAGAAAAGCGCTATACAAGTATAACCCATTTATTTATCATTTATTATTTAGAAGTAGCTAAAACACTGCAGACTGGGGCAGGACGTTAGCCGCTAGCTATTTAGCCATGTCTTAAAGGGGAACATTATCACCAGACCTATGTAAGCGTCAATATATACCTTGATGTTGCAGAAAAAAAACCATATATTTTTTTAACCGATTTCCGAACTCTAAATGGGTGAATTTTGGCGAATTAAACGCCTTTCTATTATTCGCTCTCGGAGCGATGACGTCACAACGTGACGTCACATCGGGAAGCAATCCGCCATTTTCTCACTTTCGTCGGTGTGTAACAACACGAACACGGACGGATTCAAGTTGCTCCAGTGGCCCAAAGATGCGAAAGTGGCAAGAAATTGGACGAAATTTGTTCAAAATACGAGGCTGTGGGGAAAGCCGACAAAATAGTCAGTCATTTGTTCCGCACACTTTACCGACGAAAGCTATGCTACGACAGAGATGGCAAGAATGTGTGGATATCCTACGACACTCAAAGCAGATGCATTTCCAACGATAAAGTCAAAGAAATCCGCCAGACCCCCATTGAATCTGCCGGAGTGTGTGAGCTATTGAGGGACAACGGACCTCGGTAGCACAGCAAGCAATGGCGGCAGTTTGTTCCCGCAGACGAGCGAGCTAAACCCCCTGGATGTCTTGGCTCACACCGTCCCTTATGCCACCGAAGATGATCAAGAGAAGAATATCGACCCTAGCTTCCCTGGCCTGCTGACATCAACGCCAAAACTGGACAGATGAGCTTTCAGGAAAAGAGAGCGGATGAGGGTATGTCTATAGAATATATTAATTGATGAAAACTTTATTCATTACTCGCGGTTTTACGTAAATTATTATACATAAACTGTGTTTACCAATAATTTAGCTTAAAAACATTTAAATGCAGACAGCCCTGAAATGGGCTGTCTGCACTCTCAAAGTGCATGATGTTGCCAAATGTATTTCATATGCTGTAAACCTAGTTCATAGTTGTTAGTTTCCTTTAATGCCAAACAAACACATACCAATCGTTGGTTAGAAGGCGATCGCCGAATTCGTCCTCGCTTTCTCCCGTGTCGCTGGCTGTCGTGTCGTTTTCGTCGGTTTCGCTTGCATACGGTTCAAACCGATATGGCTCAATAGCTTCAGTTTCTTCTTCAATTTCGTTTTCGCTACCTGCCTCCACACTACAACCATCCGTTTCAATACATGCGTAATCTGTTGAATCGCTTAAGCCGCTGAAATCCGAGTCTGAATCCGAGCTAATGTCGCTATATCTTGCTGTTCTATCCGCCATGTTTGTTTGTATTGGCATCACTGTGTGACGTCACAGGAAAATGGACGGGTGTATATAACGATGGTTAAAATCAGGCACTTTGAAGCTTTTTTTAGGGATATTGCGTGATGGGTAAAATTTTGAAAAAAACTTCGAAAAATATAAAAGCCACTGGGAACTGATTTTTAATGGTTTTAATCATTCTGAAATTATGATAATGTTCCCCTTTAAAGCACCTCTTCCTGAGGGTGTTTCAGTGTTATAACTTCACCTTTATCTTTACTTTTTAAGCCAAAATGCGTTCGTTCTCCCTTTTCCGTCTACACACTGTGTCTGCTTGTAAGTACTCCGTGATTGTGCGCTGCCGAACATGCTCCTCTGTTCGTAACCCAGCAATGACACGACGAGGGAGAGGGTGGTGGACAGGTACTTTTCAGAAGCGGTATGGTACCGAATATGATTCATTAGTATCGCGGTACTATACTAATACCGGTATACCCTACTTGATACAGAAAAGTCCAATTTCTTAAGAGACTGAGGCCTGGACTCCAAAAAAAAAAAAAAATCCAATTCACAAGAGTTAACGGTGGAGAGAAATATCTTCATTGAGTGTGTGTCTCTTGACTTAGCTTCCCATCCCTCAGGTAGTGCGTGGCATCATCAGGTCAGCAGATAGTAGAGATGTTAAACAATAGACGCATTGTTGAACCCCGCAGCAGCTGTCAGCTTCAGTGAACTGCAACCTTGAGAGGACAGAAGAATATAAAAAGGAGAAGGGGATAAAAAATAAAAAAAATCACTTCACATTTATTGAACACTTTTAAGCTCTCTTTGAGCACCATCTATTGCTGCAGGTGGGACATGCAATTGTTTTTTTTTAAACATGGGTGTTAAATAAAAATTGCATGTTTTGGATTAAATAATTCACCAACAGAAATCTTTCATTATCAAAAAAAAAAAAAATGCATGTATAAAGCCTCTGTATGAGGCAGGCATTGTAAACACAGCCCGCTATGGAATCCAATGAAAATGATAATGGAGGAAACAATGGCCTCCGGCGATGTTGCACGGCGTCACTTTCCCCGCATTCGGAGTGAGCATGACCGCGAGTAGGCCCTGCATAAATATTTGGGGTAAATACACAGTATATCATTTTTCTTCACACTTGAATTGCATTATGATTTCCATGCAGACTCAGGTGAACCGGGGTCAGGGGACTAAATTAAGTGGCTCCTGGAAGCAGCTGCAATGGCTCCTCTCTTTAACCATGCTTGGCTGGTTAAGCTATCAAAAGCAGCTTGTACATGCATCATAAAAATAAAAAAAAACACCGGCGCGCGCGCGTTTAAAACGGTATTAAAATGCTGTTGACCCTTAAAATTAGAAAAGGAAACGTTCAACTCTTTGCATGACAATTATTCCACGTCCATCAAAAGGCACAGTAGAGCGAGGGCCTACGAGCGAATGCCCCCCCCCACCCCCTTTGGAAATTTATTGACAGGAGGTTCATTTATGACAATGGGGCGTGATGACATCACGCCATAAAAGATCTCCGCCGGGTCAAATGGCGTAAGCTCCACAAGCTTGAGTCTTTTGTGTTTGCTATGCATGAATATATAAGTGGTAGAGTGGGTCAGTGGCTGACATCGCCTTCCTGTGATGTATTATGACATCCGCGGCTACACGCTTTACTTTTTTATTTTTTTGGGACTCGTGCTCGGCCTGCGGCGCCTCAATCATGATGTTTTTGACACTGAGGAGGGATAACATAAATCAGCTAACATACACTATATTGCCAAAAGTATTTGGCCACCTGCCTTGACTCACATATGAACTTGAAGTGCCATCCCATGGAATTGTCCAAAATGTTTTGGTGTCCTTTCACTGGAACTAAGGGGTCAAGTCCAACTCCTGAAAAAACAACCCCACACCATAATTCCTCCTCCAACAAATTTCACACTCGGCACAATGCAGTCCGAAATGTAACGTTTTCCTGGCAACCTCCAAACCCAGACTCGTCCATCATATTGCCAGATGGAAAAGCGTGATTCATCACTCCAGAGAGCTCTAGAGTCCAGTGGCGACGTGCTTTACACCACTGCATCCCACGTTTTGCATTGGACTTGGTGATGTATGTCTTAGATGCAGCTGCTCGGCCATGGAAAGTAGGGATGTCCGATAATGGCTTTTTGCCGATATCCGATATTGTCCAACTCTTTAATTACCGATACCAACCGATATATACAGTCGTGGAATTAACACATTATTATGCCTAATTTAGACAACCAGGTATGGTGAAGATAAGGTACAAACAACAACAACAAAAACAAGATAAATAAATTAAAAACATTTTCTTGAATAAAATAGAAAGTAAAACATTATAAAAACAGTTACATTGAAACTAGTAATTAATGAAAATGAGTAAAATTAACTGTTAAAGGTTAGCACTATTAGTGGACCAGCAGCACGGACAATCATGTGTGCTTACGGACTGTATCCCTTGCAGACTGTATTGATATATATTGATATATAATGTAGGAACCAGAATATTAATAACAGAAATGAGTGTGAATGAGTGTAAATGGGGGAGGGAGGTTTTTTGGCTTGGTGCACTAATTGTAAGTGTATCTTGTGTTTTTTATGTTGATTTAATAAAAATAAAAAAATAAAAATAAAAAATAAAAACGATACCGATAATAAAAAAACTGATAGCGATAATTTCCGATATTACATTTTAACGCATTTATCGGTCGATAATTTCGGCAGGCCGATATTATCGGACATCTCTAATGGAAACCCATTTCATGAAGCTCTCTGCGTATTGTACGTGGGCTAATTGGAAGGTCACATGAAGTTTGGAGCTCTGTAGCAACTGACTGTGCAGAAAGTCTTTGCATTATCAATCAATCAATCAATCAATGTTTAGTTATATAGCCCTAAATCACAAGTGTCTCAAAGGGCTGCACAAGCCACAACAACATCCTAGGTACAGAGCCCTGTATTATGCGCTTCAGCATCCGCTGACCCCTCTCTGTCAGTTTACGTGACCTACCACTTCATGGCTGAGTTGCTGTCGTTCCCAAACTCTTCACTTTCCTTATAATAAAGTTGACTTTGGAATATTTAGGAGCGAGGAAATTGCACGACTGGATTTGTTGCACAGGTGGCATCCTATGACAGTTCCACGCTGGAAATCACTGAGAGCGGCCCATTCTTTCACAAATGTTTGTAGAATCAGTCTCCATGCCTAAGTGCTTGATTTTATACACCAAGTGATTAGGACACCTGATTCTCATCATTTGGATGGGTAGCCAAATACTTTTGGCAATATAGTGCAGTTATGAAATAAATAACATTTCATTATAGTGGGGTGAGCCCCCCGCTAATACTTCCGGTATTAGCGTCTTCTTTAATCTTAAATGATACACAAGCCTCCTGCACCACTTGACATAATCAACAGGCTTACCCAGGAAACATGCATAACCCTTCAGTTTGCAGCTAATGAGGATATAAAAAAAACAAGTACTGTAGTACTGTAAGCACTTATCATTACGATTTCAATTCAGGGGGGTGTGCGAATATTTTTTGTGTCTTAGGCTATGTCTACAGTAAGCCGGATAACCCCTTAAATGAATAATTATTTAGCCTGAGCCCCGTTTCGGCCACACTAACTCATCATTTAAGGTCCCCCTTCTCGGGTAATTTTTTACACAGGTAAGTGCGCCGTGTATTCCTAGAATATCCGGCTCTTAGCTTTGTATGGACTCATTGATCGTTTACAAACTGAGTTCGGAGAGGAAGTGACGCCAAAAAGACCCCGCCCCACACAGGAAGTGAGGTCAGAAAGAACGCTCCACAGCCAGCTTCATAATAAAGCAGTTTCGTAACTCGGAGCTAACCACTGGAAATATGGAGGTGAGTCATCCAGACATGCTCGTGTTTCTCCTTCTTCTACATGTACCGATGCTTGTGGAAATCACACATGAATACCTTAAGAGAAAGCGATTGCAGCTATTTGGGATACAACACTTCTCAGACGGCAAGAGAACTTTCCAATGTCCAGGTCAGCTGTGATTCTACTTGCCAAAAAACTTTGCCCATTTGTCAAAGGAGAGACAATGAGAATGCGAGCTCCTGTGGATGTGATAAAAAAAGGTAGCGTGTGCTTTGTATTACCTGGCCATCGAGGGAAGACTACGGAAAACATAGAATGCTTTTGGACTGGCAAAGCAGACTGTATCAGTTATTGTTCGCCATGTATGTCACGGACTCAACGTCTAGGTCCAGAGTATATAAAGTCACCAAAAAGGAAAGGCATTTTCCGCGCATGCGTATTAGGTCGCGTTGCGCCGGCGGACGGAGGGGGTGAGGGGATCTTAAACGACCATTGTGTGTGTGGACAAGCATAAGGTTAGGTGGGATTTACCCCTGGATAACCTTAGTGTAGAAGGGGCCTTAGTGGGGGCGGGACAGAAAACAACTGAGACCCTCTGACCAACACATGGAGTACACAGACTTATACTCAGGAGCGACTTATGTGTGAAATTATTAACACATTAGCGTAAAGTATCAAATAATATTATTTAGCTCATTCACGTAAGAGACTAGACGTATAAGATTTCATGGGATTTAGCGATTATGAGTGACAGATTGTTTGGTAAACGTATAGCATGTTCTATATGTTATAGTTATTTGAATGACTCTTACCATAATATGTTACGTTAACATACCAGGCACGTTCTCAGTTGGTTATTTATGCCTCATATAACGTACACTTATTCAGCCTATTGTTCACTATTCTTTATTTATTTTAAATTGCCTTTCAAATGTCTATTCTTGGTGTTGGGTTTTATCAAATGAATTTCCCCCAAAAATGTGACTTATACTCCAGTGCGACTTATATATGTTTTTTTTCTCCCTTCTTTATTGTGCATTTTCGGCCGGTGCGACTTATACTCCAGGGCGACTTATACTCGGAAAAATACGGTACTTGGGTGAGAGGCAAAACGTCTTCTAAGACAAACCAAGCAGTCCAGTTGCGATCGATTGAACGCCCTGAGAAGAGGCATTAACATCCTTCCCAATTCAGAAACAACATACCCTAATCCAAACTTTTATAAACAGATTACAGTCCGAGCAACTAAAATATTCAATTGTGCAAGTTGAACCAACAAGTTGTGCTTTTTGATTGATTGATTGAAACTTTTATTAGTAGATCGCACAGTACTGTACATATTCCGTACAATAGACCACTAAATGGTAACACCCGAATAAGTTTTTCAACTTGTTTAAGTCGGGGTCCACGTTAATCAATTCATGGTATGCTCTTTGAAAACAGAATGATAATTCTACACTCAGGGGAAAAGAGGCCGGCGTGTTTTCACGGTGTGTTCAAGGACCGCTGAACAGAGTAAGAGACAATGCCCGCCAGAAATAATAAATAACAATAGATTTTATTTGCTATGCACTTTTAATTTAAATTAATCTTAAAGTGCTACAGTACAAACCACTATTTAAAACAATAACAGCTTAACCATTAAAACAGATAAAATATTAAGACAAAAAAAACTATCAGTGAAGCATGAGAAACAGAAAACATGCAAAATTGTGAATTTTAAAGTTAGTTAAAGAAAAAATAACTTGGTCACACGATTTCAGTATGTGTATGAGTACATTTTGAGCACATTAGCAATAGTATTTGTAACGGTGATAATTTTCTTCCCGATAACCGAGATATGTAAATTTCCTATTGTTACATCCTAATTCTGATACTTGATTATACTGTTTGCATTCAAACCTTGTGACGCACTTTGTGAGCTCTCTTTGAAAAGTGCTATATAAATACTAAACTTGCCTATTTTAGACAATATTGGTTGTAAAAATGAGCAACATTTTTTTTTTACTGAGCAGTCAGGAAAGATTTTCCTCTTCCAAAGGTTTCTATTTTTATCACATATTTAACTTTCTCTTTAGTTCCCTTTACTGTAGTGTCGTCACTAATAAGTCAAAGAAAAAGTAAAATATACTTTTTTTAGTTAGCTCCAAATTTAGTTTGACTTTTGAGTCATATTTTTATTTAAAAAATTGAGTTTTGGAATTCTAAAAATGTGTGAATTTTGGAGCATTTAATGTATATTGTAAAGTGTATTACTATTTACTCATTAAATCCCCTAGGGAGCATGTTGCATTAGAACTGTGAACACGCTATGGTTATAGTGTTAATTTTTGTCTAAAGTTAGAAGCTTTGCCTTTATAACAATGCTAAGTATGTTAGCATCAATCAAAATCAAAAGACAAAGACAACAAAATGATTGTACTGTTTGTATTTTAACTTGGTGACGCACTTTGTGAGCTCTCTTTTGAAAAGTGCTATATAAATACTTTACTTTACTGTTTAGACAAAAGTGGTTGTAAAAAATAGCAACTTTTATTTTAATGAGCAGCCAGGAAAGATGTTCCTTGTTCCAAAGGGTTGTATTTTTGGTTCTATGGACAACATCACATATTTAACTTTCTCTGTAGTTCCCTTTACTGTATTGTCATCACTAAAAAAGTCAAAGAAAAAGTCAAATATACCGTATTTTTCGGAGTATAAGTCGCTTTGGAGTATAAGTCGCACCTGCCAAAAATACATAATAAAGAAGGAAAAAAACATATACAAGTCGCATTGGAGTATAAGTCGCATTTTTTGTGGAAATGTATTTGATAAAACCCAACACCAAGAATAGATATTTGAAAGGCAATTTAAAATAAATAAAGAATAGTGAACAACAGGCTGAATAAGTGTACGTTATATGAGGCATAAATAGCCAACTGAGAACGTGTCTGGTATGTTAATGTAACATATTATGGTAAGAGTCATTCAAATAACTATAACATATAGAACATGCTATACGTTTACCAAACAATCTGTTACTCCTAATCGCTAAATCCCATGAAATATTATACGTCTAGTCTCTTACGTGAATGAGCTAAATAATATTATTTGATATTTTACGCTAATGTGTTAATAATTTCACACATAAGTCGCTCCTGAGTATAAGTCGCACCCCCGGCCAAACTATGAAAAAAACAGCGACTTATAGTCCGAAAAATACGGTACTTATTTTAGTTAGCTCCAAATTTAGTTTGACTTTTGATTACATTTTTATTTAAAAAAATGGAGTTTAAATGATAAAAATCTGTGAATTTCGGAGCATTTGTTTTCAGTATATGTAAATGTTTTTCAAATTTAGTTTGACTTTTGAATCACATTTTTATTGAAAAAATTTAGTTTGAATTCTAAAAATGTGTGAATTTTGGAGCATTTTATTTAGATTGTAAAGTGTATTACTATTTACTCATTAAATCCCCTAGGGAGCATATTACAGTAGAAAAAAGGGGACTGTGCAGACGTTATGTTTATGGTGTTAGTTTATGTGTAACGTTAGAAGCTTTGCCTTTATAACAATGCTAAGTATGTTAGCATGAATCAAAATCAAAAAACAAAGACAACAAAATGATTGTACTGTTTGTATTTTAACCTGGTGACGCACTTTGTGAGCTCTCTTTTGAAAAGTGCTATATAAATACTTTACTTTACTTGTTTAGACAAAAGTGGTTGTAAAAAATAGCAACTTTTATTTTAATGAGCAGCCAGGAAAGATTGTCCTTGTTCCAAAGGGTTGTATTTTTGGTTCTATGGACAACATCACATATTTAACTTTCTCTATAGTCCCCTTTACTGTATTGTCATCACTAAAAAAGTCAAAGAAAAAGTCAAATATACCGTATTTTTCGTAGTATAAGTCGCTCCGGAGTAGAAGTCGCACCGGTCGAAAATGCATAATAAAGAAGGAAAAAAAACATATATAAGTCGCACTGGTGTATAAGTCCCATTTTTGGGGGGATTTTATTTGATAAAACCCAACACCAAGAATAGACATTTGAAAGGCAATTTAAAATAAATAAAGAATAGTGAACAACAGGCTGAATAAGTGTACGTTATATGAGGCATAAATAGCCAACTGAGAACGTGCCTGGTATGTTAATGTAACATATTATGGTAAGAGTCATTCAAATAACTATAACATATAGAACATGCTATACGTTTACCAAACAATCTGTCACTCCTAATCGCTAAATCCCAATAAATCTTATACATCTAGTCTCTTACGTGAATGAGCTAAATAATATTATTTGATATTTTACGCTAATGTGTTAATAATTTCACACATAAGTCGCTCCTGAGTATAAGTCGCACCCCCGGCCAAACTATGAAAAAAACAGCGACTTATAGTCCGAAAAATACGGTACTTATTTTAGTTAGCTCCAAATTTAGTTTGACTTTTGATTACATTTTTATTTTAAAAAAATGGAGTTTAAATGATAAAAATCTGCGAATTTCGGAGCATTTGTTTTCAGTATATGTAAATGTTTTTCAAATATAGTTTGACTTTTGAGTCACATTTTTATTGAAAAAATTTAGTTTAAATTCTGCATTTTATTTATATTGTAAAGTGTATTACTATTTACTCAGTAAATCCCCTAGGGAGCATGTTACATTACAAAAAAGGGGAATGTGCATACATTATAGTTATGGTGTTAATTTTTGTCTAACGTTAGAAGCTTTGCCTTTATAACAATGCTAAGTATGTTAGCATGAATCAAAAGACAAAGACAACAAAATAAACATTAATTCAAAAAGGTTCCTTGATGTCAGAAAGCAATATGGTAGAAAAGATCACGGCTAAAAATAATTGTATTTTAATTCAACTCTGCATTAAAACAGAGATCCGGTATGTGCATGCATCCTATTCCCATTAGAAATCACAAATCCAAAACATTTCTTCTTATCGACAACTAGTTTTTAAACAATTTAATGCATCGTACAACATCCGCCAAATGCAATAAGCATTTATCAAGCGAGACATTGCCGGTGTGGGCGATGTTGCAAATGAATGAGCAAGACTTCATGACGACGTCAGATTTACTGGAGCTTTTCATCAGCGTGATAAATCACCTTGATCTCCATCTTGATATTTGACGGAACAGAGCAGCCAAGAACACAGTCGGAATGTGAGCTACTTTAGTAAAAACAAATTGTGTTTGTACAAAAAAAGTATGCTATAGGGCAGTGTTTTTCAACCTTTTCTGAGCCAAGGCACATTTTTTCATTGAAAAAATCTGGAGGCGCACCACCAACAGAAAACATTAAAAAATTAAACTCAGCAGCCGATATTGACAGTAAAAAGTTGTTCTCGCAATCGTTGGGTATGAATCCAAACCATAACCAGCCATGCATCAATATAGCTCTTGTCTCAAAGTAGGTGTGCTGTCACCACCTGTCACATCACGCCGTGAGTTATTTGGAGTTTTTTGCTGTTTTCCTGTGTGTAGTGTTTTAGTTCTTGTCTTACGCTCCTATTTTGTTGTTGATTGTCATGTCATGTACGGATGTACTTTGTGGACGCCGTCTGCTGCTCCACACCACAGTAAGTCTTTGCTGTCGTCCAGCATTCTGTTTTTGTTGACTTTGCGGCCAGTTCAGTTTTAGCTTCGTTCTGCATAGCCTTCCCTAAGCTTCAATGGCTTTTCTTAGCGGCACTTGCCTTTTGCTTATTTTTGGTTTAAGCATTTGATAGATTTTTACCTGCACACTGCCTCCCGCTGTCGTCTGCATATTGTGATCACGACAAACCATGTTCCCGACATCTACGAAGCTGCCACCTACTGATATGGAAGAGTATTACACGGTTACCCTGCCGATCTCTAGACAGCACCGACACTCAACAACGGCACATTTGCGGATTATAATTATTGGTTTGCAAAAAATCTGTACAACCCAATTAGGTGAAATTACATCATCTCCCACGGCACACCAGACTGTATCTCGCGGTACACTGGTGTGCCGTGGCACAGTGGTTGAAAAACACTGCTATAGGGAAAGGGTTTTTAAACATTTGTCAAGTACCGATCTTCATTTTTATACTTTTTTACTTATTTCATTGACTTGTATCTTTGTGTCTGTTGACACATGGGCCATTATGATTAGAGATGTCCGATAATATTGGACGGCCGATATTATCGGTCGATAAATGCTTTAAAATGCGATATCGGAAATTATCGGTATCGGTTTCAAAAAGTAAAATGTATGACTTTTTATAACGCCGCTGTACGGAGTGGTACACAGACGTAGGAAGAAGTGCAGAGCGCCAATAAACCTTAAAGGCACTTCCTTTGCGTGACGGCCCAATCACATGATATCTACGGCTTTTCACACACACAAGTTAATGCAACGCATACTTGGTCAACAGCCATACAGGTCACACTGAGGGTGGCCGTATAAACAACTTTAACACTGTTACAAATATGCACCACACTGTGAACCCACACCAAACAAGAATGACAAACACATTTCGGGAGAACATCCGCACCGTAACACAACATAAACACAACAGAACGAATACCCAGAACCCCTTGCAGCACTAACTCTTCCGGGAAGCAAAATATACACGCCCCGCTACCCCCAGCCCCCCCCAGCATGTCCCAAATTCCAAGCTGCTTTTTTTGAGGCATGTTAAAAAAAGTAATGCACTTTGTGACTTCAATAATAAATATGGCATTGCCATGTTGGCATTTTTTTCCATAACTTGAGTTGATTTATTTTGGAAAACCTTGTTACATTGTTTAATGCATCCAGCGGGGCATCACAACAAAATTAGGCATAATAATGTGTTAATTCCACGACTGTATATATCGGTATCGGTTGATATCGGAATCGGTAATTAAGAGTTGGACAATATCGGAATATCGGATATCGGCAAAAAAGCCATTTTCGGACATCTCTAATCTACAAAGCAATTAGCCACCTGCTGCCACCTACTGATATGGAAGAGTATTACACGGTTACCCTGCCGATCTCTAAACAGCACCGACACTCAACAACGGCACATTTGCGGATTGTACTTACACTGCAAAAACTGAAACCTAAGTAAGATGAAATAGCTCAAATAAGGGTGATATTTGCTTATTTTCTGTCTGATTAGATAATTCTTCTCATTAAGCAGATTTTATGTTAGAGTGTTTTACTTGTTTTAAGGATTTTGGTCCTAAATGATCACAGTAAGATACTACAACTTGTAGCTGAGGTTTTATGACCTATATTGAGTAAAACATGCTTGAAACTAGAATATCAACTGATGCAAAGCTGTGTCATCAACACTCACACAAGTAAAAATATTTTAAAGTAATAATTTCTTACTTCAAGCATGAAAAAAAAAATCATGATGCCGAGCGCATATCATTATGTCAAGATAATGGCACTAGCATTTAATTAATTGAAGGATGTTTTTCAACATATTGAGCAAAAAGGTCTAATTTTTTTTCTACCAAGAAAAGTGCACTTGTTATTAGTGAGAATATACTTATTTTAAAGGTATTTTGGGGTTCATTGAGGTTAGCTAATTTTACTTGTTTTGGAAAGTCTTGACAAGACGAATGTTCTTGTTCTATTGGCAGATCATTTTGCTTAGTTCAAATAAAAAAACACATTTTCTCGTTTTTGAACACTGACTTTTTGCAGTGTACTGGTTTGCTAAAAATATTTTTAACCCAATTAGGTGAAATTACATAACCTCCCACGGCACACCAGACTGTATCTCGCGGTCCACTAGTGTGCCGTGGCACAGTGGTTGAAAAACACTGCTATAGGGAAAGGGTTTTTAAAGGGGAACATTATCACCTATGTAAGCGTCAATATATACCTTGATGTTGCAGAAAAAAGACCATATATTTTTTCAACCGATTTCCGAACTCTAAATGGGTGAATTTTGGCGAATTAAACGCCTTTTTATTATTCGCTCTCGGAGCGATGACGTCACAATGTGACGTCACATCGGGAAGCAATCCGCCATTTTCTCAAACACCGAGTCAAATCAGCTCTGTTATTTTCCGTTTTTTCGACTGTTTTCCGTACCTTGGAGACATCATGCCTCGTCGGTGTGTTGTCGGAGGGTGTAACAACACGAACAGGGACGGATTCAAGTTGCACCAGTGGCCCAAAGATGCGAAAGTGGCAAGAAATTGGACGTTTGTTCCGCACACTTTACCGACGAAAGCTATGCTACGACAGAGATGGCAAGAATGTGTGGATATCCTGCAACACTCAAAGCAGATGCATTTCCAACGATAAAGTCAAGGAAATCTGCCGCCAGACCCCCATTGAATCTGCCAGAGTGTGTGAGCAATTCAGGGACAAAGGACCTCGGTAGCACAGCAAGCAATGGCGGCAGTTTGTTCCCGAAGACGAGCGAGCTAAACCCCCTGGATGTCTTGGCTCACACCGTCCCTTTTGCCACCGAAGATGATCAAGAGGAGAATTTCGACCCTAGCTTCCCTGGCCTGCTGACATCAACTCCAAAACTGGACAGATCAGCTTTCAGGAAAAGAGTGCGGATGAGGGTATGTCTACAGAATATATTAATTGATGAATATTGGGCTGTCTGCACTCTCAAAGTGCATGTTGTTGCCAAATGTATTTCATATGCTGTAAACCTAGTTCATAGTTGTTAGTTTCCTTTAATGCCAAACAAACACATACCAATCGTTGGTTAGAAGGCGATCGCCGAATTTGTCCTCTCTTTCTCCCGTGTCGCTGGCTGTCGTGTCGTTTTCGTCGGTTTCGCTTGCATACGGTTCAAACCGATATGGCTCAATAGCTTCAGTTTCTTCTTCAATTTTGTTTCCGCTACCTGCCTCCACACTACAACCATCCGTTTCAATACATTCGTAATCTGTTGAATCGCTTAAGCCGCTGAAATCCGAGTCTGAATCTGAGCTAATGTCGCTATACCTTGCTGTTCTTGCTGTCTGTTTGTATTCGCTATGTGACGTCACAGAAAAATGGACGGGTGTATATAACGATGGTTAAAATTAGGCACTTTGAAGCTTTTTTTAGGGATATTGCGTGATGGGTAAAATTTTGAAAAAAAACTTTGAAAAATATAATAAGCCACTGGGAACTGATTTTTAATGGTTTTAACCATTCTGAAATTGTGATAATGTTCCCCTTTAAACATTTGTCAAGTACCAGTCTTCATTTTTATACTTTTTACACTTATTTCAATGACTTGTATCTTTGTGTCTGTTGACACATGGGCCATTATGATAATTGTGTTTATTATACTAATAAATTCATTAGCTTTTTAATTGGTTAACTCCGGGGACTGCGGTGAGCGACTGCACTCCGTCAAATACATTGACGACAATGACGCATGCAGACTTTTAGAGACCTCGCAGAAGTAACCGCCCCCTGAACTTTTGGCGAGCACTCTCCCTCAAATCATTGACACTTTCAGTACATTTGCTAGTTCGGACAGGAAACGCAAGCCTCAACTCGGAGTTTGCAGTTTTCTCCTTAGCAAGGAGGAACCTGTGACATCTGCGCTGACATGCTGGAGATAATCCTCCATGTGATTGTCAGACAAATTGGGGGTCAGCGGCACAGCAGACAGGCGAGCGCGGCGCAAAGGACACGGAGGGAAATGTTCAATCACCAGCCAGTTCATTCGGGAGCCTTCGCCTTTTTGCAGCCTCTTCAGCCCACGGTTCATCTCCCCTCCGCGGTGTCGCTCTCGCGTTCTCTGCCCACAGCTGCCGGGCCTCCACTGGGAGGGAGCTGTATTATGGCTGGGTTAATTTACTGATTAATATCCAGGCACTAGATCCGGCTTTCCCCAGATGGCCAATTAAAAACTACAACTGGCAATGCTCGTAGGCCTGGCAGCAGGTTGCCGTTGGGCCCAAGGCTGGAGGCTGTGACAGAAGGTGCGAGTCCTGTTTGGGCCCAAATAACTATCTGACTCTTTGACTGTCGACTTATTACAGAAGGACAAACTTCATGCAAAAACATTGTGACTAGCAGAACAGCGACTGGGGCTGATGAAAACAAAGATTTTTTGAAATTACAATATTGATACTTTGTTTGCGATGTTCGCATTTAGGTTTTGCGATAGTGCATACTTGCCAACCCTCCCGGATTTTCCGGGACACTCCCGAAATTCAGCGCCTCTCCCGAAAACCTCCCGGGACAAATTTTCTCCCGAAAATCTCCCGAAATTCAGGCGGACTCAGGTCCATGCGGGCCTGAGTCCGCTTTCCCACAATATAAACAGCGTACCTGCCCAATCACGTTATAACTCTAGAATGATGGAGGGTGAGTTCTTGGTTTCTTATGTGGGTTTATTGTTAGGCAGTTTCATTAACGTCCTCCCAGCGCGGTAACAACACACAACAACAGCAGTCACGTTTTCGTCTACCGTAAACAGCAATGTTGTGACACTCTTAAACAGAACAATACTGCCATCTAGTGCATTTGATGAAAGCACTTTTGTGCGTGCCACACAGCAATGCATCATCAGAGAGGGTGCTCAGCATGGTTAGAAAAAAAGTGACAGAGAATAGAACAAGGATGGACAATTCAACCCTTAACTCAACAATGAGTAGATGAGTGTTATGTGTGTGTATATGTGTAAATAAATGAACATTGAAATTCAAGTATTTTATATATATATATATATATATATATATATATATATATATATATATATATATATATATATATATAATAAAAGAAATATATATTTATAGCTAGAATTCACTGAAAGTCAAGTATTTCTTGTATATATGTATATATATATATATATATATATATATATATATATATATATATATGTATATATATATACGTATATATATATATATACGTATATGTATATATATATATATATATATATATATATACATATATACATATATACATATATACATATACATATATATATATATATATGAAATACTTGACTTAGTATTTCTTATATATATATATATATATGAAATACTTGACTTGGTGAATTCTAGCTGTAAATATACTCCTCCCCTCCTAACCACGCCCCCAACCACGCCCCCCCCAACCACGCCCCCCCACCCACCTCCAGAAATCGGAGGTCTCAAGGTTGGCAAGTATGCGATAGTGGTACCTCTGCTTATCAAGGTCCAAACTTGTGGTTTACATAACTAAGGCATTCCTCAAGGCACCCCATTTAGGCTATGTCTACACTAAGCCGGATAACCCCTTAAACAAATAATTATTTAGCCTAAGCCTTGTTTCAGCCACACTAAACCAGCGTTTTAAGGGGAACATTATCACAATTTCAGAAGGGTTAAAACCATTAAAAATCAGTTCCCAGTGGCTTATTTTATTTTTCGAAGTTTTTTTCAAAATTTTACCCATCACGCAACATCCCTAAAAAAAAGCTTCAAAGTGCCTGATTTTAACCATCGTTATATACACCCGTCCATTTTCCTGTGACGTCACACAGTGATGCCAATACAAACAAACATGGCGGATAGAGCAGCAAGGTATAGCGACATTAGCTCGGATTCAGACTCGGATTTCAGCGGCTTAAGCGATTCAACAGATTACGCATGTATTGAAACGGATGGTTGTAGTGTGGAGGCAGGTAGCAAAAACGAAATTGAAGAAGAAACTGAAGCTATTGAGCCATATCGGTTTGAACCGTATGCAAGCGAAACCGACGAAAACGACACGACAGCCAGCGACACGGGAGAAAGCGAGGACGAATTCGGGGATCGCCTTCTAACCAACGATTGGTATGTGTTTGTTTGGCATTAAAGGAAACTAACAACTATGAACTAGGTTTACAGCATATGAAATACATTTGGCAACAACATGCACTTTGAGAGTGCAGACAGCCCATTTCAGGCGCGCTAAGAACATATATTTTTCCACGATTTCAGCACTCAGGTTAACCATACCTAAATAGACACAAAATACTGCATTACACAAGACTACCCGAATGTACTCTCATGATTGAAAAAAATAAATGTTTTTAAGCTAAATTATTGGTAAACACAGTTTATGTATAATCATTTACGTAAAACCGTGAGTAATGAATAAAGTTTTCATCAATTAATATATTCTGTAGACATACCCTCATCCGCTCTCTTTTCCTGAAAGCTGATCTGTCCAGTTTTGGAGTTGATGTCAGCATCTGCTTTGAGTGCCACAGGATATCCACACATTCTTGCCATCTCTGTCGTAGCATAGCTTTCGTCGGTAAAGTGTGCGGAACAAACGACTGACCATTTCGTCGGCTTTCCCCACAGCCTCGTATTTTGAACAAATTTCGTCCAATTTCTTGCCACTTTTGTATCTTTGGGCCACTGGTGCAACTTGAATCCGTCCCTGTTCATGTTGTTACACCCTCCGACAACACACAGACGAAAGTGAGAAAATGGCGGATTGCTTCCCGATGTGACGTCACCTTGTGACGTCATCGCTCCGAGAGCGAATAATAGAAAGGCGTTTAATTCGCCAAAATTCACCCATTTAGAGTTCGGAAATCGGTTAAAAAAATATATGGTCTTTTTTCTGCAACATCAAGGTATATATTGACGCTTACATAGGTCTGGTGATAATGTTCCCCTTTAAGTGCACTTATTATATTGTCCACCTTTGATTGTGTGACTTCACTTAAAAAAAACACTTGATGGGTCGAATTTAAGGGTACAACTTGTAAATAGTCACGAGGAGGACTGTGTGTTAACTGTTTAACAGACTGAACAAAATCCTCATTAAAAGCAAACACAACTTGTGATGGATCTTCTGTTAGACAACCATTTATCTGTAGTTGCAATTTACTGTCTGCAGTTGTGTGGTCTTTTCTTGACAACTTCTTTAGCTGGTCCTTAAAATTTTACAGTTTCCCTTCTCTTCCTGGATTTTAGTTATAAATAACTATGCTGCAGCATTTCTTCGTTCTTTTGTTTTTTTATGTTTAATGGGGTACACCTGCACCTATCATGCACTTGTTTAGATTTTAATGTATTTTTAAAAAGCAAATCTCTCTTTCATCAATTTTAATGTTTTCATTAATCCATGAGATAATTTTTTTTTAAACGTCTTTTAATATACAATTTTAATATTGAGTTAATTGTAGAGATGAATGTGTGAAAGTCTGTTTCCAAAACAATTCCTGACACTAATTCACACCAGTTGATTTTTATTAATTTTAACACACTGTGAACCATCACTGTAGACACTTTTCAGCTTTGATCACTAAAGACACTTTAACTGCTGCTGTGACCAAATGTCACCTCCATATTTATACTGTTGACTGTCAATCAGAATGTGCAATAATGTTATGTTACTTACTGTGCCTTGTATATACTTTTTTTTTTTTTTTTTTTTTTTTTAGCTAAGTACCGTGTGACTTGTTGAAGGGTGGACTAGCAAAGTAAGATTTTCATTGTACGGCAAACTGTCTGTTTAACTGTGCATATGACAAAAAACAATCTTGAATCTTGAATCTTGAATTCAAATTGCGAAGCTCATTTTGGGGAATTTGAAAATATCCACTTTTGTTTCATCATATCATCTTTTTGGTCATTTTCTAGATACAAGTGGAAGGTTATGATCAAATAGACCAGTGATCATGTTAAAATATTTTGTTATCCTAGCTGGTTAATTGCTAAACAGGACACCAATTTGGGTCTGGGTTGTTAAACTTATTGGACCTTAAACAATTTGTACAAGGTCATAGGGTCTTAAGGGCTTTTCTCTTTATTTTATCTTCATAGTTTATGTTAAAATCACCCATCAATAGGACTTTTTAGAATTAATATTTCATTGTTAAAGCATTAAAACAATTAAAACAATGCTTTTAGGAGATATAATGTCAGGCTTGTCACTGACAGTTTGGTTATGTTTGGGTTTTCCTCTGTGTTTGTGTTTATTTCCTGTCAGCTATGCAAGTGTAAGCCACTGTAACACTATTGTTCTTTTTTTTTTTTTTTTTATGAATGTCTAATGATAATGTCAATGAGGGATTTTTAATCACTGCTATGTTGAAATTGTAACTAATATTGATACTGTTGTTGATAATATTCATTTTTGTTTCACTACTGTTGGTTTGTTCTGTGTCGTGTTTGTGTCTCCTCTTAATTGCTCTGTTTATTGCAGTTCTGAGTGTTGCTGGGTCGGGTTTGGTTTTGGAATTGGATTGCATTGCTATGGAATTGCTGTGTATTGTTTTGTTGGATTGAATAATAAAAAATAAAAAAATAAAATAAAATAAAAAAATAATAAATTTAAAAAATTAAAATCGATTTTTTAAAAATGAGAATCGATTCTGAATCGCACAACGTGAGAATTGCGATTCGAATTCGAATCGATTTTTTCCCACACCCCTAATAAAGACACACACTAAGAGACCGAGAGAGGAAGCATAGACACGCCTGACTGGAAAGTCCTGGATAGAGACTGCTGAAAAGCAAGCCATCCCTGTGTGTGTATGACAATAAAAGACATGCTCAAACCTGTCTACCGGGCTCGCGAAGATCTGTCGGCACCAGGAGAACCCACCACACGGAGAGACCTTCACAATGACATTCAGACTTTACTTCAATCAATAACGGAGCAGCATCTCCTCATCCGTGGCTCACTAGTGCAACAACGCCGTAAATGTTTTTCCCGTGAAAAAACGTCCGACCGGAACTCTCTAATAACTAAAGTTCCTTGGGTGAATAATGTAGACTCACTACACCGGTATGTTTAAGCGCTTTCATGGCGAGTTTACTGACAGATGTAAGTAAGAACTTTACACTACTTTATATTAGAAATGGCAACAGCGGAGGATGAATGTCCCATAACAAGAAGATAGAGAAAAAGAAGAAGCTTATCGACTATGGTGTTGGCACAGACTACAAAGGCGGACTTGCGCAAATTTTCAGGACTTATGCAGATCCCAAATACAGATCAACAGGTACCAGAGAGTGGTGAGTACGGCGAAAAAGATCATCAGGACTTCTCTTCCTCCTATCCAGGAAATCGCAAAAAGCCGCTGCCTGACCAGGGCTCAGAAAATCACTAGAGACTCCTCCCACCCCCACCAAGGACTGCTTTCACTGCTGGACTCTAGAAAGCAACCTTCGTAGCAGAACCTCCAGGTTTTGTAACAGCTTCTTCCCTCAGGCCATAAGACTCTTGAACGCATCAAAATAATCCCCTCAATTCCCCCCCAAAAATGGATTAACTCGTTGGAATATAAAGACAATATAACATACATCCATAAACGTGGATGCATATGCAAAAGTGCAATATATTTATCTGTACAGTAATCTATGTATTTATATCTGTAGCTTATTCCTCTTTTATCCTACACTACAACGAGCTAATGCAACAAAATGTCGTTCTTATCTGTACTTTAAAGTTAAAATTTTAATGACAATAAAAAGGAAGTCTAAGTCTAAGAAGGTAAGAAAAGTTGCTTTTGCATGATATTGCGAAACAAAACGCCAGATAACATGTCTTACCTTATACACACACCATAATAATACTCCTATGTTGAAGCACAGTACAATCCATCAAGTGGTGTGGCTTCATAGCTTACCAAAGTCGTACTAAAACATTTTGATAGATTTTTGAGCGCCGTGTGTAATGTTCTATATTTTTAATGGAACATATAAAATGTTGGTGATGTTTACTTTAGTCATATTGCTGTCTACACATATCTCTTATGTGTGACTGCCATCTACTGGTCACACCTATCATTTCACCATGTAACAAATAAATTAGCTTTGAGGTCGGTAAGCACTACCAAAATGATTCCGTACATTAGGCGCACCGGGTTACAAGGCGTACTGTCGAGTTTTGAGAAAATGAAAGGATTTTAAGTGCGCCTTATAGTCTGAAAAATACGGTAGTCTGTACATTAATGACCTGCCATCTGTTAGCTCTGGATGTGAACTACAAATGTACGCAGATGATGCTGTGATCTATGTACATGGGAAGGACAAGGAGGAAGAAGCAAAAAAAAATGTTTTTTTGTCTAAATTTAACATTGAAATGTTTACATTTCAATGTTAAAAAGACAGTATGTTTTTTACTAAGAGGAAATTCGATTTACCAGATGCTAAGGTGCATTTTGCAGGAGAAAAAATGTGTTGTAATTGCATATAAATAACTGAGCATCATTCTAAAATTAGAATTTACATTTCAAAAGTAATGTGCAGGGCTAAACCAAATATTGCTAATTTTAGGAATATCAGACAGAGTTTTAATACAGAAGCTGCTAAATTATTTTTCTATACTATTATAATGCCACATCTGTGGTACTGTGTCACCAGCTGTTCTCAGGGCTGTAAGACAAGTTTGAAACAAATCTATTCCGTCAATAAGCAGACTCAGGAAGTCCTGGCCATGAAACCTTTTCGTTATCACCATTATTTTATTCTTAATTGTTTTATTTTTTAATTTTTTTTAATCCAACAAAATAACACACTAATACTATAATAATACAATTACAATTCCAAAACAAAACCAGGTCCAGCAACATTCAGAATATCAATTAACAGAGGAATTGAAAGGACACACAGACATGACACAAAACAATCCAAAAGTAGTCAAACAAAAATGAATACCGTATTTTTCGGAGTATAAGTCGCACCGGAGTACAAGTCGCACCTGCCGAAAATGCATAACAAAGAAGGAAAAAAACATATATAAGTCGCACTGGAGCCCGGCCAAACTATGAAAAAAACTGTGACTTATAGTCCGAAAAATACGGTAATATCAACAACAGTATCAAAATTAATAATAATTCCAACATAGCAGTGATTATAAATCCCTCAGACAGCCATTTATAAAAAAATATAAATATTTTTTTTAAATAAGAACAATAGCCTCACTCTGATATATTGGACAAATATAAACTACTGAATTGGGAAAATTGTGGAAAAACTTCACGATGCTAATCTGTTTTGTAAAATCTCACGTGGGGTGGCCCCACCACCACTTTCTGATTTTGTACATCTGGGCAGGAGGCAAACTAGACCCGCCTCCTCAAACAACCTGATTGTTCCCCTCAGGAAAAATGTTTTCAGCCAGTCGGCCTTCTCAGTGAGGGCGGTCCAGTTTTGTACCGATTTCTTTTCTTCCATATGTTGATACATTAAGGCCATTCAAAAAATATGCTAAAATCATGGCTACTTGAGAATCAAACTTGTGTACATCATCATTAATGACTTGTATTTTCTGCTGCTTTCTGCTACCTGCCTGCTGCTAGTATAACTGTGGAATTGTTCATGGTGCTGTTCAAGTACAATCTGTAGTGCTTGTGCTGAATGTTGCCGTAGATGTGTGTGAGATATCAATCAATCGTTTTACTTATTTAAGTAGGCTATTTATGATTGTTGTTTTTATGGTATATCATTTGCTTTTTACTCCAGAAGGTCTTCTCTTTGTCCATGTGATGTCAGATGAAACAAGAATTGAGCTGTTTGGCCACAATACCCAGCAATATGTTTGGAGGAGAAAAGGTGAGGCCTTTAATACCAGGAACACCACACCTATCGTCAAGCATAGTGGTGGTAGTATTATGCTCTGGGCCTGTTTTGCTGCCAGTGGAACTGGTGCTTTACAGAGAGTAAATGGGACAATGAAAAAGGATGATTACCTCCAAATTTTTCAGGACAACCTAAAATCATCAGCCCGGAGGTTGGGTCTTGGGCGCAGTTGGGTGTTCCAACAGGACGATGACCCTAAACATATGTCAAAAGTGGTAAAGGAATGGCTAAATCAGGCTAGAATGAAGATTTTAGAATGGCCTTCCCAAAGTCCTGACTTAAAGGTGTGGACAATGCTGAAGAAACAAGTCCATGTCAGAAAACCAACACATTTAGCTGAACTGCACCAATTTTGCCAAGAGGAGTGGTCAAAAATTCAACCAAAAGCGCCTTATTGCAGGGAAACTTGCCAAGGGACATGTAAGCAAATATTAACATTGCTGTATGTATACTTTTGACCCAGCACATTTGCTCACATTTTCAGTAGACTCATAATAAATTCATAAAAGAACCAAACTTCAAGAATGTTTTTTTGTGACCGACAAGTATGTGCTCCAATCACTCTATCACAAAAAAATAAGAGTTGTAGAAATTATTGTAAACTCAAGACAGCCATGACATTATGTTCTTTAGAAGTGTATGTCAACTTTTGACCACGACTGTACGTATGGAGTTTGCATGAGTTACTTGCATTTTTTTTCTTCGGGTACGACCGCTTCCTCCTACATTAAATAAAAAGGAATTTTAGGTTATTGAAGACTCTAAATTGTCCACAGGTATGAATGTGAGGGTGAATGGCTGTTTTCTGTGTCGCAACAAATCAGAGACGGGCTGGGCCCTATTGTAGCAAATCACACCTGAGCCATCATAAATTAATCATATATTTATTGGACATGTGAAAGTAAACAATGTGATAAAGAACATTTGACAACAATCAATCTAGGGATCTAGATATCTGGTCAGGACACTCCTCACTCCTTCACCTTCATTGTCCATTCTTGCAATTCTGCCTGTGCTTGGAGGCTAAAATTGGCAGTGGTACTCGACGGCCGCAACCACTGACCGTTCGTTTAGCGGCTCCTTCATGGCTTTAGAGTAGTTATGGAGTACAAAACTAGACGTTGAGTAATACATGGCGGACAATAACTGATAGTCTGCTTTGCCAGTCCAAAAGCATTCGCTGTTTTCCGTAGTCTTCCCTCGTCGCCCAGGTAATACAAAGCACATGCTACCTTTTTTATCACATCATCGAGAGCCCGCATTCTCGTTGTCTCTCCTTCGACAAATGGACAAAGTTTTCGGTAAGTAGAATCACAGCTGACCTGGACATTGGAAAGTTCTCTTGTCGTCTGAGAAGTGTTGTATCCCAAATAGCTGCAATCGCTTTCTCTTAAGGTATTCATGTGTGATTTCCACAAGCGTCTGTACATGTAGAAGAAGGAGAACCACGGCCATGTCTGGATGACTCGCCTCCATCTTTCTAGTGATTACCTCCGAGTTGCGAAACTGGTTGTTATGAAACTGACTGTGGCGCGTTCTTTCTGACGTCCCTTCCTCTCTGAACTGCGTTTATAAAATATCAATGAGTCCATACAGAGCTAAGGACCGGAGATTCAAGAAATAGACGGCACACTTAACCGCGTAAAAAAATATCCAAGGAGGGGAACCTTAAACGATGGTTTAGTGTGGCTGACACAGGGTTTAGGCTAAATAGTTATACCAGGGGTCGGCAACCCAAAATATTGAAAGAGCCATATTGGATCAATAATACAAAAAACAAATATGTCTGGAGCCACAAAAAATGAGATAAGTCTTATAATGAAGGCAACACAGAGTACAAATCATAGAACACATAGTATATATCTGTATCATGAATCAATTTAAGTGGACCCCGACTTAAACAAGTTGAAAAACTTATTTGGGTGTTACCATTTAGTGGTCAATTGTACGGAATATGTACTTCACTGTGCAACCTACTAATAAAAGTCTCAATCAATCAAAAAACATGATGTAAGTGTCTATATTAGCTATAACAGCCTACTATCAAAATGACCATGTGTCGCAGGCTGAAACAAATCTTCGTTGACAGAAAAGTTGACATTTTTACAACATTGGAAACCATTAGTAAATCAGAGGCTACTTGTGACATAACTCCTGGAAATTACTGGCTTTTAATGGCCAAATGTATAGATGTGTGTGTCCAAGTTAAAGGACCCGGCAGGCTGTCTTCTTTTAATGGATTTATTACAATCTTTGGCAAGCTATGTAACGTTTGCTGTGGTCTGGAACAACATCGCACACACACGTCTGATATGCAGCCAATATTACATACAGATAATGTGTCATCAGACATGCAAAACTAAATTATACAAAGAGGATACAACTAAAAGAAATTAAATGAGCTCAAATATACCTACAAATGAGGCATAATGATGCAATATGTACATACAGCTAGCCTAAATAGCCTGATTAGCACTCCAACAAGTCAATAACAACCAACAAAGTGCACCTATGTGCATTCACGCACAGCATAAAACTTTTGGTGGACAAAATGAGACAAAGAAGGAGTGGAAGATTTTACGTGTAAACAAAACTGTTGCGTCACAGTCCACACTATGGTAAGTTCAAGAACCGCCGAAATTAGTAGGACCAAACGACGTTCACCAAATACTCTCATCAGTGAAGCATACACACAAACATATCAAACAATTGGGAAGGTTTGTGTCATGTTTGTCCTCAAACAAAAAACATACTAACACAAAACTATATTTTCCCCCCATCTTTTTCCATTTTCAATGCTTTTTTAAAAATAGCCACTAGGGTGGCGCTAAAGAGCCGCGGGTTGCTGACCCCGGAGTTATACGTTTAAGGAGTTATCTTTATCCTGCCAACCTACTCAGTGGCCTAGTGGTGAGAGTGTCCGCCCTGAGATCGGTAGTTCGTGAGTTTAAACCCCGGTCGAGTCATACCAAAGACTATAAAAATGGGACCCATTACCTCCCTGCTTGGCACTCAGCATCAAGGGTTGGAATTGGGGGTTAAATCACCAAAAATGATTCCAGGGCGCGGCACCGCTGCTGCTCACTGCTCCCCTCACCTCCCAGGGGGTGAACAAGGGGATGGGTCAAATGCAGAGGACAAATTTCACCACACCTACTGTGTCTGTGACAATCAATGGTACTTTAACTTTAACTTTAAATATAGACAGGGCCAAGTCTATGAGCATTAACTGATGAAGCCTACTTGGATGAGAGGCGTGACGTCTTCTAAGACAAACCAAACAGTCCAGTTGCGATCGATTGAATGCCCTGAGATAACTCTGAAAATATGTCCCAAATTGACGAGACAGCCATGCACAAGATAAGGGTTCATAAAACTACGGAGCGCAACTGTGTATTTAGCCTGCAGAAGAAAAAAAATACATGTGAATATCATCTTTTTTTCATACAATCCTGTTCATTATAATGGCCTTTGCATTATAAGACACTGCTATATTTAGACGAGGCCATTTGAATACAGGGCTTGTCTTGATACTGACACAAACCTTATAAATGGGTGCGAGTCGCCATGGAAACGCTGTAAACACAATGGCCGGAGCAGCTTTGAGAGGAGGGGTAATTAATAACCCAATTACAGAATAGAGATAGAAAGCCAGACAGACCCATGTGGTTTCCATGTCTGTTGATAAAGGAGTTTCAGGCAAACAGTCGTACTACTTCCAGGACTATCAGGGCCATGTATTTTCAAAGAGGGGAAAACGGCTGTGAATAGAGTTCATGGCCCATTTCATTATGTAATTACCTCTTTAACTTCCCTGTCCTGAGCTATCGCTCTTTAAACTGGAGCTCAAGGTAATGTATGCAGAGATATGAGGGTAGTCTCAGATAGATCTTTGGTAAATAGACGTAATCTTTGTATCACCTTTAGGCCCATTCTACAATAAGCCGGCTAAGGTTATCCAGGGTAAATCCCACCTAACCTTATCCTTGTCCACACACACACACACACACTGGTCGTTTAAGACCCCCTCCCCCACTCCGTCAGCCGGCGCAAAGCGGTCTATTACGCATGCGCGGAAAATGTGCACGTCGTAGTCACCTCCAGTGTTGCTTTGTGTGCAAGTTCTTAAATGTAACTTATCTGAACAATATCCAGTGTTGTGGTACTTCAATTAACTGGAATCCAGTGTAATAATAAATAATAAATAAGCAGGGGCGTCCATGGTAACGTTGCTTGGATGGCAACATATGTTGCTCCAAAACCTGTATGTATCTTTCAGCATTAATGGCGCCTTCACAGATGTGTAAGTTACCCATGTCTTGGGCACTAATACACCCCCATACCATCACAGATGCTGGCTTTTCAACTTTGCGCCTATAACAATCCGGATGGTTCTTTTACTCTTTGGTCCGGAGGACACGACATCCACAGTTTCCAAGAACAATTTGAAATGTGGACTCATCAGACCACAGAACACTTTTCCACTTTGTATCAGTCCATCTTAGATGAGCTCAGGCCCAGCAAAGCCGACGACGTTTCTGGGTGTTGTTGATAAACGGTTTTCGCCTTGCATAGGAGAGTTTTAACTTGCACTTACAGATGTAGCAACCAACTGTAGTTACTGACAGTGGGTTTCTGAAGTGTTCCTGAGCCCATGTGGTGATATCCTTTCCACACTGATGTCGCTTGTCGATGCAGTACAGCCTGAGGGATCAAAGCTCACGGGCTTAGCTGCTTACGTGCAGTGATTTCTCCAGATTCTCTGAACCCTTTGATGATATTACGGACCGTAGATGGTGAAATCCCTAAATTCTTGCAATAGCTGGTTGAGAAAGGTTTTTCTTAAACTGTTCAACAATTTGCTCACGCATTTGTTGACAAAGTTGTGACCCTCGCCCCATCCTTGTTTGTGAATGACTGAGCATTTCATGGAATCTACTTTCATACCCAATCATGGCACCCACCTGTTCCCAATTTGCCTATTCACCTGTGGGATGTTCCAAATAAGTGTTTGATGAGCATTCCTCAACTTTATCAGTATTTATTGCCAACTTTCCCAACTTCTTTGTCACGTGTTGCTGGCATCAAATTCTAAAGTTAATGATTATTTGCAGAAAAAAAAAAAGTTTATCAGTTTGTACATCAAATATGTTGTCTTTGTAGCATATTCAACCGAATATGGGTTGAAAATTATTTGCAAATCATTGTATTCCGTTTATATTTACATCTAACACAATTTCCCAACTCATATGGAAACGGGGTTTGTAGAATCACAGCTGACCTGGACATTCAAAAGTTCTCTTGCCATCTGAGAAGTGTTGTATCCCAAATAGCTGCAATCGCTTTCTCTTAAGGTATTCATGTGTGATTTCCACGAGCGTCTGTACAGACGGAAGGAGAAACCCGGCCATGTCTGGATGACTCGCCTTCATATTTCCAGTGGTTAGCTCCGAGTTATGAAACCGCTTTATTATAAGGCTGGCTCTGACGCGTTCTTTCCGACGTCACTTCCTGTGTGTCACATGGGGGTTATCCAGCTTGCTGCGGTTCGTTCTCAATGCAAAAAGACGGCTCCGGACGAAGGTGTAAAGGTAGGATTGGATTTATTAACATAAATCACTCAACTACCAAAAACACAATTAACACAACAAAAAGAAAGGCGTGCCTAAAACACGTGAAGCTAGGACTAACCCAGTGGTTCTTAACCTTGTTGGAGGTACCGAACCTCACGAGTCTCATATGCGCATTCACCGAACCCTTCTTTAGTGAAAAATAAAATGTTTATTTTTTTTTTCAAATTCAAGACAAAGTTATATGTTTTTGGTAACACTTTAGTATGGGGAACATATTCTAATTAACAAAGACTTAATTTAGAGTTATTTGGTTAGGGTTAGAGGGTTAGGGCCAGGGTTAGAGGGTTAGGCTTATAATAAGGCCATGCCAAATAAGGCATTAATAAGTACTTAATAATGACTAGTTAAGAGCCAATATGTTACTAATTTGCATATTAATAAGCAACTAATTAATGGTGAATTTGTTCCCCATACTAAAGTGTTACCATGTTTTTTTACTGGTGCACAAAATGAACCGTAAATGAACATAACTTTGTTCAAACAACAAAACCAAAACAGTGCATAAACTCACAACAAATTACACACCTGCAAATCAGTGTGACTTCTGCTGTTGCCGTATCCGTATTACGCCGATAGGGAGAAGTTTTTATTTACATGATGAGTCGGGTGTGTCTCGACCTCCGCCGAACCCCTGAGCCCGACTCACCGAACCCCTAGGGTTCGATCGAACCCAGGTTAAGAACCACTGGACTAAACAGAAGCTATGGCATGGAACAAGAAACTTACTTAAAGTTAAAGTACCAATGATTGTCACACACACACTAAGTGTGGCGAGATGGTACATGCGTGACACAAAAAGTGTGACATAATCAATGAAGCCAGGCCGACTGACTGGCAAAGGTAAGTTAAATACCGTATTTTCCGCACTATAAGGCGCACCTAAAAACCACAAATTTTCTCAAAAGCTGACAGTGCGCCTTATAACCCGGTGCGCTTTATTACGATTCATTTTCATAAAGTTTCGATCTCGCAACTTCGGTAAACAGCCGCCATCTTTTTTCCCGGTAGAACAGGAAGCGCTTCTTCTTCTACGCAAGCAACCGCCAAGGAAAGCACCCGCCCCCATAGAACAGGAAGCGCTTCTTCTTCTACTGTAAACAACCACCCGCCCCCGGAAGAAGAAGAAAAAACGCGCGGATATCACCGTACGTTTCATTTCCTGTTTACATCTGTAAAGACCACAAAATGGCTCCTACTAAGCGACAAGGATCCGGTTCATAAAAAGACGCAATCTCTCCATCCGCACACGGATTACTACCGTATTTCACAGCAACTGATATTCCTGTGAACCGCACTGTGGAACGGGAGCACGTACGGTGAATATTCGCACCACAGGGAATGAGAAGTCATCCTTCACTGTGGTTCTAGCTTGCCATGCTAACTTCCACCCATGGTGATATTCAAAAGGAAGACCTTGCCAAAAGAGACCTTTCCAGCCGGCGTCATCATAAAAGCTAACTCGAAGGGATGGATGGATGAAGAAAAGATGAGCGAGTGGGAAGTTTACGCGAAGAGGCCGGGTGGCTTTTTTCACACAGCTCCGAAGGCGAACACACCTTCACTAAGACGGGCAGACAGCGCCGGACGACATACGCCAACATTTGCCAGTGGATCGTAAATGCCTGGGCAGATATTTCGGTCACAATTGTGGTCCGAGCTTTCCGGAAGGCAGGATTCACAGAACTACTGGACAACAACAGCGACACTGACTCCGATGACTTCGACGAGACGGAACCGGCCATTTTGGATCCCACGCTTGCGCAACTTTTCAATTCGGACACCGAAGACGAAGAATTCGAAGGATTTACGAATGAAGAATAACTTCAGAAGGTGAGCGCTATGTTTATTTTGTGTGTTGTGACATTAACGTTCGAGCAACATTATGTTGCTATTGCTCTACACCATTTTGAATTTTACTATGTTTGTGATTGCACATTTGCGTACATTTTGGGACAGAGTTGTTAGAACGCTGGTTTTCAATATATTATTAAAGTTTGACTGAACTATCTGACTGTTTTTTTGACATTCCCTTTAGCGCAGCGTAGGCGCGGCTTATAATCCGGGGCGGCTTATTGGTGGACAAAGTTATGAAATATGTAATTCATTGAAGGTGCGGCTAATAATCCGGTGCGCCTTATAGTGCGGAAAATACGGTAATGCCTCTGATTAGTGCTCGGGAAGCAGGTGAGCACTAATCAAAGACAGGTGAACACAATAAGTCGCAATGGTGACAAAGACAAACAAGGAAGCCTAAACGGGAACTAAAGAAGTCCAAAACTAACAGAACATGACGAAACAAAACATGATCCGGACCACGGATCATCACACTGTGTGGCATGCGGTCTTTCTGGCGTCACTTCCTCTCGGAACTCAGTTTGTAAACGATCAATGAGTACATACAAAGCTCAGAGCTGTAGATTCAAGAAATACACGGCACACTTCCCCGTGTAAAAATTTGTCAGAGGAGGGGATCCTTAAACGATGGTTTAGTGTGGCTGAAACGGGTCTTAGACTAAATAATTATTAGTTTTAGGGCAGGGGTGCTCATTACGTCGATCGCAATCTACCGGTCGATCTCGGAGGGTGTGTCAGTCGATCACCAGCCAGGCATTAAAAAAATTGTCCTAAAAATGAGCGATCATAAATCTTCACTATGACGTCACTTTCGTCACTTGATTGACATGCACGGCACTCGAGGGTTTTCTGAGATGACGCTGGCTGCTGCTAGCTCATTAAAATTACCGACTGGAAGGCGAGAAACACTTTATTTCAACAGACTCTGGCGCCGTACCTGTCGTCAAAACTCCAAAGACCGACTGCACAGTTGCACAATAAAAGCTCTGCTTCATCCTGCCTGCGCTACCAAAATAAGAGTCTCAGAAAGCTGGCGTGCACAAGCTAGCAAGCTACGGAGTTTGCCGACAATGTATTTCTTGTAAAGTGTATACAAAGGAGTACGGAAGCTGGACAAATAAGATGCCAAAAACCAACCACTTTCATGTGGTATTGGACAGAAAGAAGGACTTTTTTTCTCCTCCATTCGAAAATGCGGACATTATCAGCACTACTGTCTGATTCCTATCAATGCAAGTCATCACAATCTGGTAATACACCAACTTATATTCTTGTCTTCGTGAAAGAAAGGAATCTATATGTGTTAAACATGCTTGTATTATCTTTAACCACCTTTAACTTGTTAACAATATTAACTATATGTGTTAAACATGCTTGTATTATCTTTAACCACCTTTAAGTTGTTAACAATATTAACTATATGTGTTAAACATGCTTGTATTATCTTTAACCACCTTTAAGTTGTTAACAATATTAACTATATGTGTTAAACATGCTTGTATTATCTTTAACCACCTTTAAGTTGTTAACAATATTAACTATTTGTGTTAAACATGCTTGTATTATTTTTAACCACCTTTAACTTGTTAACAATATTAACTATATGTGTTAAACATGCTTGCATTATCTTTAACCACCTTTAAGTTGTTAACAATATTAACTATTTGTGTTAAACATGCTTGTATTATTTTTAACCACCTTTAACTTGTTAACAATATTAACTACCGTATTTTCCGCACCATTAGCCGCACCTAAAAACCACAAATTTACTCAAAAGCTGACAGTGCGGCTTTTAACCCGGTGCGCTTTATATATGGATAAATATTAAGATTCATTTTCATAAAGTTTCGATCTCGCAACTTAGGTAAACAGCCGCCATCTTTTTTCCCGGTAGAACAGGAAGCGCTTCTTCTTCTACGCAAGCAACCGCCAAGGTAAGCACCCGCCCCCATAGAACAGGAAGCGCTTCTTCTTCTACTGTAAGCAACCACCCGCCCCCGGAAGAAGAAGAAAAAACGCGCGGATATCACCGTACGTTTCATTTCCTGTTTACATCTGTAAAGACCACAAAATGGCTCCTACTAAGCGACAAGGATCCGGTTCATGAAAAGACGCAATCTCTCCATCCGCACACGGATTACTACCGTATTTCACAGCAACTGATATTCCTGTGAACCGCACTGTGGAACGGGAGCACGTACGGTGAATATTCGCACCACAGGGAATGAGAAGTCATCCTTCACTGTGGTTCTAGCTTGCCATGCTAACTTCCACCCGTGGTGATATTCAAAAGGAAGACCTTGCCAAAAGAGAACTTTCCAGCCGGCGTCATCATAAAAGCTAACTCGAAGGGATGGATGAAGAAAAGATGAGCGAGTGGTTAAGGTAAGTTTAAGTTTACGCGAAGAGGCCGGGTGGCTTTTTTCACGCAGCTCTGTCCATGTTGATATACGAATGTTTGTGATTGCACATTTGCGTACATTTTGGGAGTGAACAGAGTTGTTAGAACGCTGGTTTTTAATATATTATTAAAGTTTGACTGACCTATCTGACTGTTTTTTTGACATTCCTTTAGCGCAGTTAGATGCAGCTTACAACACGGGGCGGCTTATTGGTGGACAAAGTTTTGAAATATGCCGTTCATTGAAGGCGCGGCTTTTAACCCAGGGCGCCTTATGATGCGGAAAATACGGATATGTGTTAAACATGCTTGCATTATCTTTAAACACCTTTAACTTGTTAACAATATTAACTATATGTATTAAACATACTTGTATTATCATTAAACACCTTTAATGTATTAACAATATTAACTATATGTGTTAAACATGCTTGCATTATCATTAAACACCTTTAACTTGTTAACAAAAACACATATTTCATAAATAAGTAAATATAAATTATATATATGAATGAGGTAGATCCCCACGACTTGATCAATTGAAAAGTAGCTCGCCTGCAGAAAAAATGTGAGCACCCCTGTTTTAGGGGTTATCCGGCTTAGTGTAGACATAGCCTAAGTCAACCCGGAACTGTCCTCTCAAAGCTGGAGAAAGAATGAAAAAAAAAGATGAGTTCTATAGCAATACAGAGCTGAGCTGAGTCCTTCAGGTTCATACAGATGGGAACTGCTGAGTTGGGTGCTGTTGATATCAAAAGTGTGCTCCGGAGGTGGAACAAGGCTTCAGTCAGCCTTTAAGCTGCCACCCTCAGTGTCGGGGTACAAGGAGCACAGAGCTAGATATGATTACCTGCCTACAACAGAGCGATGTATGCTGCCCTACGACCCTTGAAGCCAAAGGGGTACTCCACGTCGAATCAAAGTAAACACGGAGCGCCTGTTCAGAGCCTCTGAAGTGGCTGGAGGTGAGAATACAACACGAGTGACCCGCTTCCTTTCATTTCCCTCCTCATAAAGATCCCACAAATGAAAAAAGCAAAACAACACACAAAGCAGAAGTGAGGAGGCAGTACTCTTGATTGAAGGGTCAGGTATAGGATCACTGGTAGAAGGTCACCCAAGAGCCCAAATTCACATCCCATAATTGAGTAACAGGGGTCGCTGATTACAACACGGAGGAATATAGGACAGTGGTTGGAGATACACTCACCTCGCCGCCGTCAAAAAGACAAGACAAAGCGCCAAAGGAGGCTTCCTGGAAAGGCAGAATATTGGATGGCCTCACCACTGTGAGAATGAGGACTTAATTAAGTGAACAGCCGGATGTAGCAGGAAGCACTATATCAGAGAGACAGAGAGCGATAATTCCCTTTATGTAATTAGACCAATTGGGCATGAAGTGAAGAGGCTTGATCCAAGAGCAGCGTGCAGCTGAAGTAGGATCACCGTCTGAGCTTTGATTACCTTGTGATTGGTAATGCAAAATAAGACCTGACCGCCGGATTAATAGCTTCTTTTTTTGGGGGGTTTTCTAATTACTGCTTTTCGGGATTGTTTTGTGTTTGTTTGTTTTTTACCCTCTTTACTTTTGAAGAAATACTTGACCTTAATGCGCACCATAAATATTGTTTTATAGCAAACAAGTGGGACACATTCGAATCATTAGCGCTAATTAACGGCTTCTCTGACGAGTCACTAGAGTGCTTTATGTCCACTTACACAGACCAGTTTTTTTCAACCTTTTTTGAGCCAAGACACATTTATTCAATTGAAAAAAATGCAGAGACACGCCACCAGCAGAAAACATTAAAAAATGAAACTCAGTCGCCGATATTGACAGTAAAAAGTCATTGTCGCAATTGTTGGGTATGACTTTAAACCATAACCAAGCATGCATCACTATAGCTCTTGTCTCAAAGTAGGTGTACTGTCACGCCATGACTTATTTGGACTTGTGTGTCGTGTTTTAGTTCTTGTCTTGCGCTTCTATTTTGTTGTTGACTGTCATGTCATGTACGGATGTACTTTGTGGACGCCGTCCGCTGCTCCACACGCTGTAAGTCTTTGCTGTCGTCCAGCACTCTGTTTTTGTTTACTTTGCAGCCAGTTCATTTTTAGTTTCATTTTGCATAGCCATCCTTAAGCTTCAATGCCTTTTCTTAGCGGCACCTGTCTTTTGTTTACTTTTGGTTTAAGCATTAGATAAATGTGTCAAAGTAGGTCTACTGTCACAACCTGTCACATTTATATTATTCACATGTGAATAATGCTGTATTATATTATTCACATGTAAAAATACCTTAATGTTTATTGTCTATTGTGAGCGAACTGTGGTGCTGAATTTCCCCCAGGGATCAATAAAGCAATTTCTATTCTATTCTATTCTATTCTATCAGTCCTTGACTTATTTTGAGTTTTTTGGTGTTTTCCTGTGTGTAGTGATTTAGTTCTGGTCTTGCGCTCCTATTTTGGTGGCGTTTCCGGTTTTGTTGGTATTTTTCCCTGTAGCAGTTTCATGGCTTCCTTTGAGCGCTATTCCCCGCACCTGCTTTGTTTTTAGCAATCAAGACTATTTAAGTTGTTTTTATCCTTCTTTGTGTGGACATTGTTGATTGTCATGTCATATTAGAATGTACTTTGTGGACGCCGTCTGCTGCTCCACACGCTGTAAGTCTTTGCTGTCGTCCAGCATTCTGTTTTTGTTTACTTTGCAGCCAGTTCATTTTTAGTTTCATTTTGCATAGCCATCCTTAAGCTTCAATGCATTTTCTTAGCGGCACTTGTCTTTTGTTTACTTTTGGTTTAAGCATTAGAGAAATGTGTCAAAGTAGGTCTACTGTCACAGCCTGTCACATTTATATTATTCACATGTGAATAATGCTGTATAATAGACTGTATTTATATTATTCACATGTGAATAATGCTGTATAATAGACTGTATTTATATTATTCACATGTAAAAATACCTTAATGTTTATTGTCTATTGTGAGCGAACTGTGGTGCTGAATTTCCCCCAGGGATCAATAAAGTAATTTCTATTCTATTCTATTCTATCAGTCCGTGACTTATTTTGAGTTTTTTGGTGTTTTCCTGTGTGAAGTGATTTAGTTCTTGTCTTGCGCTCCTATTTTGGTGGCTTTTCCGGTTTTGTTGATATTTTTCCCTGTAGCAGTTTCATGGCTTCCTTTGAGCGCTATTCCCTGCACCTGCTTTGTTTTTAGCAATCAAGACTATTTAAGTTGTTTTTATCCTTCTTTGTGTGGCTTTGTTGATTGTCATGTCATATTGGAATGTACTTTGTGGACGCCGTCTGCTGCTCCACACGCTGTAAGTCTTTGCTGTCGTCCAGCATTCTGTTTTTGTTTACTTTGCAGCCAGTTAATTTTTTGTTTCATTTTGCATAGCCATCCTTAAGCTTCAATGCCTTTTCTTAGCGGCACTTGTCTTTTGTTTACTTTTGGTTTAAGCATTAGATAAATGTGTCAAAGTAGGTGTACTGTCACAACCTGTCACATTTATATTATTCACATGTGAATAATGCTGTATAATAGACTGTATTTATATTATTCACATGTAAAAATACCTTAATGTTTATTGTATATTGTGAGCGAACTGTGGTGCTGAATTTCCCCCAGGGATAAATAAAGTAATTTGTATTCTATTTTATTCTATCAGTCTGTGACTTATTTTGAGTTTTTTGGTGTTTTCCTGTGTGTAGTGATTTAGTTCTTGTCTTGCACTCCTATTTTGGTGGCGTTTCCGGTTTTGTTGGTATTTCCCTGTAGCAGTTTCATGGCTTCCTTTGAGCGCTATTCCCCGCACCTGGTTTGTTTTTAGCAATCAAGACTATTTAAGTTGTTTTTATCCTTCTTTGTGTGGACATTGTTGATTGTCATGTCATATTGGAATGTACTTTGTGGATGCAGTCTCTGCTCCACACGCTGTAAGTCTTTGCTGTCGTCCAGCATTCTGTTTTTGTTTACTTTGCAGCCAGTTCAATTTTAGTTTCATTCTGCATAGCCTTCCCTAAGCTTCAATGCCTTTTCTTAGGGGCACTCACCTTTTGTTTATTTTTGGTTTAAGCATTAGATACCTTTTTACCTGTACTCTGCCTCCAGCTGTCGTCTGCACATTGTGATCCCGACAAACCATCGTCGTTGTTCCCGACATCTACAAAGCAATTAACTACCTGCTGCCACCTACTGATTTAGAAGAGTATTACACGGTTATTCTGCCGAGCTCCAGACAGTGCAGACACTCAACAACGGCACATTATTTGCGGATTATAATTACTGGTTTGCAAAAAATATTTTTAACCCAATTAGGTTAAATAACATAATCTCCCACGGCACACTAGACTGTATCTCACCACACTTTGCGGCACAGTGGTTGAAAAACACTGATTTCGACGATAAATCGACTCTAAAAGGACTCATTTTGTGTTATTTGAGTATATGGATATTCCTCAGGAAGTCCAATGAGATCCATTTAGAGTTATCTATTATGTAGTGAATCATACACAATGCTTCTGAATCTGTTCTTTAGATAATATAGTAGTTGCATATAACCTGTTTCACTGTATGGACTTTCTTCAAAATACATCAGGGACATTCAACTAAGGCGGTGGTCAGCCCGCGGCTCTAGAGCCACATGTGGCTCTTTAGCGGCGCCCGGGTGGCTCCGTGGCGCTTTTTCAAAAATGTATGGAAATGGAAAAAAAATGGGGTGAAAAATATATTGTGTGTTGTAATATGGTTTCTGTAGGCGGACAAACACGACACAAACATTCCTAATTGTTAGAAAGCCCACTGTTTAATATGTTTGTGTTTATGCTTCACTGATGAGAGTATTTGGCGTGTGCCGTATTGTCCTACTAATTTCAGCGGCCCTTCGAATTCACCGTTGTGTGGACTGTGACTCAACAGTTTGTTTACATGTACAACTTTCTCCGACGCTGTCACAGAAAGAGGTGTTTTACGCCACTTCTTCTTTGTCTCATTTTGTCCACCAAACGTTTTATACTGTGCGTGAATGCACAAAGGTGAGCTTTGTTGATATTATTGACTTGTTATGGAGTGCTAATCATGCATATTTGGTCACTGCATGACTGCAAGCTAGCATGTTGCATCATTATGCCTTGTTTGTAGGTATATTTGAGCTCATTTAATTTTCTTTACTTATGTCTTCTGTGTATTTAGTGATGACACATTATCTGTATGTAATATTGGCTGCATTTCAGCAAACGATAGTCAACTTGCAAAGATTGTAATAAATCCATTAGAAGAAGACAGCCTGCCGTTTCCTATAACTTGGACACACACATCTACACCTTTGGCCATTCTAAAACAATCATTTCCAGGAGTTATCTCACCCTCTGAGAAGTTTTTGCTAATGTTTTCCAATGTTGTAAAAATGTGTAGAATAAATATTACATTTCAACGTTTCTGTCAACGAAGATTTGCATCAGCCTGCGACACATAGTCATTTTGATAGTAGGCTAATATAGTTAATTAGCCATTTATGTCATGTGTTGTCTTCATTATAACACTTATATAAGACTTTTAAAGTCATTTTGATAGTCGGCTAATATAGCTAATTAGCCACTTACATCATGTGTTTTCTTCACTATTCACTTATATAAGTCTATTTTTTGCGGCTCCAGACAGATTACTTTTTTTGTATTTTTGGTCCTTCAACATTTTGGACTGCCGACCCCTGAACTAAGGCTACTTTCACACGGCAGGGTAGGATGTCCAATTCAGATTTGTTTTTTGTCAAATTCGATCTTTTTATGTATTTGTTCAAGTTACAAAGAAATTGCGATGTCTTATGAGAAGGCAAACTGACAGGCATGCAAACATGACGTCATACGTGCTAAGTAATCATGGCTTCAAATTTTGTGAGTCTCAGCCCTGGCGCATTTGTGGCAATTTCAAGGATTTTGTTCAACCAAAGTCAACACTCTCTGAACCCAATTAGTGCATTTAGAAGATTAAGAAGGAAGAGGGCAAGCATTTTGGCTACAGCAGTTTATTGGGCATTTGCCAAAGAGCTTGTTGGCAAGCTGACAGAGATAGGAGTGGTGGGACATTGACATGAGATCTTAAAACATTATTTTCACCTGTTTTCTGCTATTATTTTGCAACTGTCGATTTTTGTGAAGAATTGTTATGCTTATCCCCCAGGGGGCCTTAAGCAAAATTAAATTTTGGGGTCCTGAGCAAAACGTAATTTTGGGACCCTCTATTTCTGATTTTTGGGGCTCTCTATTACCTATAGACCGTATTTTTTGGAGTATAAGTCTCAGGAAAAGAGAGCGAATGGGGGTATGTCTACAGAATATATTTATTGATGAAAACTGGGCTGTCTGCACTCTCAAAGTGCATGTTGTTGCCAAATGTATTTCATATGCTGTAAACCTAGTTCATAGTTGTTAGTTTCCTTTAATGCCAAACAAACACATACCAATCGTTGGTTAGAAGGCGATCGCCAAATTCGTCCTCGCTTTCTCCCGTGTCGCTGGCTGTCGTGTCGTTTTCGTCGGTTTCGCTTGCATACGGTTCAAACCGATATGGCTCAATACCTTCAGTTTCTTCTTCAATTCCGTTTTCGCTACCTGCCTCCACACTACAACCACCCGTTTCAATACATGCGTAATCTGTTGAATCGCTTAAGCCGCTGAAATCCGAGTCTGAATCCGAGCTAATGTCGCTATACCTTGCTGTTCTTTCCGCCATGTTTGTTTGTATTGGCATCACTGTGTGACGTCACAGGAAAATGGACGGGTGTATATAACGATGGTTAAAATCAGGCACTTTGAAGCTTTTTTTAGGGATATTGCGTGATGGGTAAAATTTTGAAAAAAACTTCGAAAAATAAAATAAACCACTGGGAACTGAGTTTTAATGGTTTTAACCCTTCTGAAATTGTGATAATGTTCCCCTTTAAGTCGGGGTCCACGTTAATCAATTCATGGTAAACTCATTGTGGCTCTGGCAGTGTTGTTTACATTATCCTATTGTTAGCCTGGCATGTCCTTTACATAAGACATGTCATTTATAAATACATAGTGGTGGCCAGGTTAAGAACATAAATAATACCAACAAATTAATGATGTCCAGGGTGCCACATATGGGTCCTAATTTAAAGTTAAAGTTAAAGTTAAAGTACCAATGATTGTCACACACACACTAGGTGTGGCGAGATTATTCTCTGCATTTGACCTATCACCCTTGATCACCCCCTGGGAGGTGAGGGGAGCAGTGGTCAGCAGCGGTGGCCGCGCCCGGGAATCATTTTGGTGATTTAACCCCCAATTCCAACCCTTGATGCTGAGTGCCAAGCAGGGAGGTAATGGGTCCCATTTTTATAGTCTTTGGTATGACTCGGCCGGGGTTTGAACTCACAACCTACCGATCTCAGGGCGGACACTCTAACCACTAGGCCACTGAGTCTACATTTCAAAATGTAGAACATTCAGATACAAGAGTGGCCTGGGGTTGAAGGTTCCAAGTGATAAAGCTTCGTATTTACAGTAAAGTGTCATCTTGTCTCACCATTACAACATTAAAATTGAGTCTTTGGCCACAAGGGTGTATCTTTCAAAGCTGGACACTGTCTTCTCTCAGTTATATACAAGTTTAATTTCTATACGCTGAGATCATTATTCATGCGTTCGTTACGTCTCGTCTCGATTACTGTAACGTATTATTTTCGGGTCTCCCTATGTCTAGCATTAAAAGATTACAGTTGGTACAAAATGCGGCTGCTAGACTTTTGACAAGAACAAGAAAGTTTGATCATATTAGGCCTATACTGGCTCACCTGCACTGGCTTCCTGTGAACTTAAGATGTGACTTTAAGGTTTTACTACTTACGTATAAAATACTACACGGTCCTATCTTGCTGATTGTATTGTACCATATGTCCCGGCAAGAAATCTGCGTTCAAAGAACTCCGGATTATTAGTGATTCCCAGAGCCCAAAAAAAGTCTGCGGGCTATAGAGCGTTTTCTATTGGGGCTCCAGTACTCTGGAATGCCCTCCCGGTAACAATTAGAGATGCTACCTCAGTAGAAGCATTTAAGTCCCATCTTAAAACTCATTTGTATACTCTAGCCTTTAAAGAGACCCCCTTTTAGACCAGTTGATCTGCCGTTTCTTTTCTGCACAGGTTCGGTGGCCACGGATAAAGCGCTGGCTGTCCAAAGTCGGGACCCGGGGTGGACCGCTCGTCTGTGCATCGGTTGGGGACGTCTCTGCGCTGCTGACCGGTCCCCGCTTGGGATGGTCTCCTGCTGGCCCCACTATGGACTGGACTCGCACTATTATGTTGGATCCACTATGGACTGGACTCTCACACTATTATGATAGATCCACTATGGACTGGACTCTGACACTATTATGTTAGATCCACTATGGACTGGACTCTCACACTATTATGATAGATCCACTATGGACTGGACTCTGACACTATTATGTTAGATCCACTATGGACTGGACTCTCACACTATTATGGTAGATCCACTATGGACTGGACTCTCACACTATTATGTTAGATCCACTATGGACTGGACTCTCACACTATTATGTTAGATCCACTATGGACTGGACTCTCACTATTATGTTAGATCACCAATACTCACAAAGAAGGAGAGCAAAATGTTGATTAGGTGGCAGAAATATATTTGCAAGGCCATTTTCAAGAAGGATACTTAAGAGCAGAGGTGGGTAGTAACGCGCTACATTTACTCCGTTACATCTACTTGAGTAACTTTTGGGATAAACTGTACTTCTAAGAGTAGTTTTAATGCAACTTACTTTTACTTTTACTTGAGTATATTTATAGAGAAGAAAAGCTACTTTTACTCTGCTACTTTTATCTACATTCAGCTCGCTACTCGCTACTCATTTTTATCGATCTGTTAATGCACGCTTTGTTTGTTTTGGTCTGTCAGACAGACCTTCAAAGTGCCTGCGTTACTGGTGACGTTTCACTTCGTTCCACCAATAAAATGCAGTCACTAGTGACGTTTGACTCCGTTCCACCAATCAGATGCAGTCACTGGTGACGTTGGACCAATCAAACAGAGCCAGGCGGTCACATGACCTGACTTAAACAAGTTGAAAAACTTATTGGGGTGTTACCATTTAGTGGTCAATTGTACGGAATATGTACTGTACTGTGCAATCTACTTATACAAGTTTCAATCAATCAATCAAAAGTGTGAAAGAAAAAAGACACTTTTTTATTTCAAACGTACATCCCGTCACAAGCCTAAAGACTGACTACACAGTTCCTGTCTTCACAATAAAAGTGCCGCTCCATCGCGCCTGCGCTTTCAAAATAAGAGTCTCCGAAAGCCAGCGCAAACAAGCTAGCAAGCTACGGAATTTGCCGCCAATGTATTTCTTGTAAAGTGTGTGAAAACGAATATGGAAGCTGGACAAATAAGATACCAAAAACCAACCACTTTCATGTGGTATTAGACAGAAAGGAGGAACTTTTTTTCTCCTGCATTTGAAAACGTGGACGTTATCATCACTACTGTCTGATTACAATCAATGCAAGTCATCAGAATCAGGTAATACACCAACTTATATTCTTGTCAACATGAAAGAAAGGAATCTATGTGTTAAACATGCATGTATATTCATTAAAACACCTTTAACATGTAAACAAAAACGGCAAAATAAATAAATATAAATGATATACTGTATATATCAATGTATGTGTATATATATATATATATATATATATATATATATATATATATATATATATGATATGTGTGTGTATGTTACTCATCAGTTACTCAGTACTTGAGTAGTTTTTTCACAACATACTTTTTACTTTTACTCAAGTAAATATTTGGGTGACTACTCATTACTTTTACTTGAGTAATAAATCTCTAAAGTAACAGTACTCTTACTTGAGTACAATTTCTGGCTACTCTACCCACCTCTGCTTAAGAGAAACTACATCTTGTGAGACGAGGTCGGCCGACACCGGAAGCTAGCGAAGATGTGCGGCGCTGAAATGGTTTTCCCGCCACTTTCACACGAATCAAACGACTACGAGCGGTACCACTGGCTTATACGGCGTCGGATGGGTGCTACAAATTGTGAGTTCAGATATTTGATTTCTTAATTTTTTCATCTTTCGTTTGTTTTATAAAATTATTTTAATTTTGACAATACTGAGAGTGCGGAAATACGAGCATATCACACCAATTCTCAAATCCCTACACTGGCTTCCTGTTCCACTCAGGATTGAATACAAAGTCTCCCTACTAACCCACCAGTGCCTCCATAGAAATGCCCCCCCTCTACCTCAAAGAACTGCTCTCCCCAAATCCTCCACACTACACCTCCGCTCCGGACAGGCTAACCTCCTCCAACCTCCGAGGACAAAGCTACGGACAATGGGAGACCGGGCTTTCTGCTCCGCCGCTCCCAGTCTGTGGAACGCTCTCCCTGACCACCTGAGGGAACCACAGACTGTGGAAGCTTTTTAAAAAAGCCTTTTTTTTTTTAGATGTATGCATACTAGTTCTAGCTATTAGGCTGTTCTATTTTTTATTTTTATTTATTTGTATTATCTTTTGATTTTATTCATTTATTTATTTAATACACTGTAGCACTTTGAGGTTGTTTGCTTAATGTAAAGTGCTTTTTACAAATAAACTCTATTATTGATACCACGTAAGATATGTTTTAATTGCTGAAGCGGGCTTATTGAATGTTAAATGTGCCGATAAATAGACCCTTGTGTACACTGTTGAGGGACTTCAATGCGCAGTAGTGTGCAAGTGTGTTTCTGTATAGTATCTCCAGCCGTGTACATGTGGTGACATCAATTACGGTTTTTGAGAGGTGAAGTCGGACTAAGTAGGACATCACTAAAAGGCCTAGGTGAGAAACGCACGGCCCGCCACTGCTGAAATATGTTTTTATCATATTCAGTGTTGATGGATGAGTTGCAGAAGGACTAAGACTGCATTCACACTTGTAATATACTCCTCTTTTCTGGACCAAAAATGAAAAAGGTATACTTGATATGCACTTGACTGAGGTTTGGTTGGCGTTCACGCTAGGATTTGTGGGGGTACATTTTTAATGCTGTAATTTTTACCAGCAGAAAGGTAATGGAGAGCATAAAAAGGTTACTTTTGGAGGAGGGAGTCCCAGTTTCCATTAAGCATCCAGTTGCAGCGGGAGCCACCCGGGTAGATTTGACGGGTCTGCCTGGTTGGCAGCTGATAGGCCACACGACACAGTGGTCAGGTGACCATTTTGAAGAAGACTGCAGATGACAGCCGAAACATCCATCCATCCATTTTCTACGGCTTGTCCCTTTTGGGGTCGCGGGGGGTGCTGGAGCCTATCTCAGATGCATTCGGGCGGTAGGCGGGGTACACCCTGGACAAGTCGCCACCTCATCGCAGGGCCAACACAGATAGACAGACAACATTCACACACTAGGGCCAAATTAGTGTTGCCAATCAACCTATCCCCAGGTGCATGTCTTTGGAGGTGGGAGGAAGCCGGAGTACCCGGAGGGAACCCACGCAGTCACGGGGAGAACATGCAAACATGCCAGGTAAAAATTATATCCACTATACCGAAAATATTGTCAGACTAAAAGAACATTTGAAAAGTATGTGAATGAGAACACATAATCAACCTTTCTGAGCAACAAAAAGGTTACCAGATGCTGCAAACTTTCCGTTGACTCTACAGAAGTCTAATGAGCAAAACAACACCTTTGTTGAAAACAGTCAGACTTTTTTTTAACAATTGGCTTACATTTAACTCTTTGGGTGATTTTTCACTCAGCTTTCCGTTGGGTTTTGATAATCATCGCCTGGGTTTGCTCGCATTTTGTGACACGATATCTGGTGTTTTGGTGCGAACTGAGCAGTGGTGTGCCGTCAGGGCCAGCAAGGCCTTCTCTGCTGACCTAACATAACCAGAAATCATGATCATAATTAAAGATAAAAATATTTTTTTATTTACAAACCCCGTTCCCATAGGAGTTGGGAAATTGTGTTAGATGTAAATATAAACGGAATACAATGATTTACAAATCCTTTTCAACCCATATTCAATTGAATGCACTACAAAGACAAGATATTTGATGTTCAAACTCATAAACTTTTTTTTTTTCTTTTCAAATAATAATTAACTTAGAATTTCATGGCTGCAACACGTGCCAAAGTAGTTGGGAAAGGGCATGTTCACCACTGTGTTACATCACCTATTCTTTTAACAACACTCAATAAACGATTGGGAACTGAGGAAACTAATTGTTGAAGCTTTGAAAGTAGAATTCTTTCCCATTCTTGTTTTATGTACTGCTTCAGTCGTTCAACAGTCCGGGGTCTCTGCTATCGTATTTTACGCTTCATAATGCGCCACACATTTTCGATGGGAAACAGGTCTGGACTGCAGGCGGGGCCAGGAAAGTACCCGCACCCTTTTTTTTACGAAGCCACGCTGTTGTAACACGTGCTGAATGTGGCTTGGCATTGTTTGGCTGAAATAAGCAGGGGCGTCCATGAAAAAGACGGTGCTTAGATGGCAGCATATGTTGTTCCAAAACCTGTATGTACCTTTCAGCATTAATGGTGCCTTCACAGATGTGTAAGTTACCCATGCCTTGGGCACTAATGCACCCCCATACCATCACAGATACTGGCTTTTGAACTTTGCGTCGATAACAGTCTGGATGGTTCGCTTCCCCTTTGGTCCGGATGACACGATGTCGAATATTTCCAAAAACAATTTGAAATGTGGACTCGTCAGACCACAGAACACTTTTCCACTTTGCATGAGTCTATCTTAGATGATCTCGGGCCCAGAGAAGCCGGCGGCGTTTCTGGGTGTTGTTGATAAATGGCTTTCGCTTTGCATAGTAGAGCTTTAACTTGCACTTACAGATGTAGCGACAAACTGTATTTAGTGACAGTGGTTTTCTGAAGTGTTCCTGAGCCCATGTGGTGATATCCTTTAGAGATTGATGTCGGTTTTTGATACAGTGCCGTCTGAGGGATCGAAGGTCACGGTCATTCAATGTTGGTTTCCGGCCATGACGCTTACGTGGAGTGATTTCTCCAGATTCTCTGAACCTTTTGATGGAATTATGGACCGTAGATGTTAAAATCCCTAAATTTCTTGCAATTGCACTTTGAGAAATGTAGTTCTTAAACTGTTTGACTATTTGCTCACGCAGTTGTGGACAAAGAGGTGTACCTCGCTCCATCCTTTCTTGTGAAAGACTGAGCATTTTTTGGGAAGCTGTTTTTTATACCCAATCATGGCACCCACCCGTTCTCAATTAGCCTGCACATGAGCATTCCTCAACTTTATCAGTATTTATTGCCACCTTTCCCAACTTCTTTGTCACGTGTTGCTGGCATCAAATTCTAAAGTTAATGATTATTTGCAAAAAAAAAAAGTTTATCAGTTTGAGCATCAAATATGTTGTCTTTGTAGCATATTCAACTGAACATGGGTTGAAAATGATTTGTAAATCATTGTATTCCGTTTATATTTACATCTAACACAATTTCCCAACTCATATGGAAACGGGGTTTGTACTTTCCCTAAATATCTAAAAGTATTCATATTCTCTTCATGTCATATTATGCTCCTCCAGTGCTGTTGCTTTTAGGTTATAACGTTGTTATCCAATCAGAATTCAGCTAGCTTATGTTGCCATACTGTACCAAATCTGCCCGAGGCCTTCAGAATCAACAATGCTGTGCACTGTAAGTGAACGGGAACATACAGTTGATAGACAGTTGTGATAGCCAATCAGATCATGAGTTGTGTCAGTAAGGCCTTCTAGCTGGCCTAAGGCAGATATATATTATGATGTTATGAGCTAGAAAACATAAGAACTCCATTACGCAACATGCCACAGTAGTGAAGAGAATGTGCAGTAGCCCCATTTAGTTTGTTGAATGTAAAGATGCCGGCAGCGGGAAGTTTTTGATGAGCACGCTGTGGAGTAAACTTTAAGAAGTCAACCAACCCGCCTCGTCTACATCTTTTATGATCAGACAAGACAACACATATATTTGCAAGGCCATTTTCAAGAAGGATATTTAAATAGAAACTGAATCTTGTGAGACGATGTCGGACAACTCCGTAAGCTCGAATGGGTGCTACAAATTGTAAGTTCAAATATTTTATTTCTTTATTTTTTCATGTTTAATATGTTTTTTTGCAATTTAAATTTTGACAGTACCACATTCGATTTGTTCTAATTGCTGATGCAGGTTTATTGATTTTTCAATGCGCCAGAAAATAACCCATTTTGTACACTGTTGGTGGTGGTTCAACGCGCAGTAGTGCGTAAATGTGTTCCTGTATAGTATTTCTCCATATATATATACACACTATATTGCCAAAAGTTAAGCCATACATCACCAAGTCCAATGCAAAGCGTGGGATGCAGTGGTGTAAAGCACGTCAACACTGGACTCTAGAGCAGTGGAGACGCCTTCTCTGGACTGTTGAATCACGCTTTTCCATCTGGCAATCTGATGGACCAGTCTGGGTTTGGAGGTTGCCAGGAGAATGCTACATTTCGGACTGCATTGTGCCGAGTGTGAAATTTGGTGGAGGAGGAATTATGGTGTGGGGTTGTTTTTCAGGAGTTGGGCTTTGCCCCTTAGTTCCAATGAAAGGAACTTGGAATGCTCCAGGATACCAAAACATTTTGGACAATTCCATGCTCCCAACCTTCTGGGAACAGTTTGGAACGGGCCCCATTCTCTTCCAACATGACTGTGCACCAGTGCACAAAGCAAGCTCCATAAAGACATAGATAACAGAGTCTGGTGTGGATGAACTTGAGTTGTGAGTCAAGGCAGGTGGCCAAATAGTTTTGCCAATATAGTGTAAATTATGGTATTTTGAGAGGTAATCATTGAAGCCCGACAACACTGAAAGCCTAGGTGGGAAACGCACGGCCCGCCACTGGAACTGAGAGTTCACTGTCTAGCAGCCCGAGACCCAACTTGGAGGCTGCGTTTGCACTTGACTAGAGTGTGTTTTTAGTCAGTGTTTTTAAACCTTTTTTGAGCCAAGGCACATTTTTTGCGTTGAAAAAATGCGGAGGCACACCGCCAGCAGAAATATTAAAAAACGAAACTCAGTTGACAGTAAAAAGTCGTTGTCGCAATTGTTGGATATGACTTTAAACCATAACCAACCATTCATGACTATAGCTCTTGTCTCAAAGTGACTTATTTTGACTTTTTCGATGTTTTTCTGTGTGTAGTGTTTTAGTTCTTGTGTTGCGCTCCTATTTTGGTGGCTTTTTCTCTTTTTTTTTGGTATTTTCCTGTAGCAGTTTCATGTCTTCCTTTGAGCGATATTTCCCGCATCTACTTTGTTTTAGCAATCAAAGATATGTCAGTTGTTCTTATCCTTCTTTGTGGGGACATTGTTGATTGTCATGTCATGTTCGGATGTACATTGTGGACGGCGTCTTTGCTCCACAGTAAGTCTTTGCTGTCGTCCAGCATTCTGTTTTTGTTTACTTTGTAGCCAGTTCAGTTTTAGTTTCGTTCTGCATAGCCTTCCCTAAGCTTCAATGCCTTTTCTTAGAGGCACTCACCTTTTGTCTATTTTTGGTTTAAGCATTAGACACCTTTTTACCTGCACACTGCCTCCCGCTGTTTCTGACATCTACAAAGAAATTAGCTACCAGCTGCTACCTACTGATATGGAAGAGTATTACACGGTTACGCTGCCGAGCTCTAGACAGCACCGACACTCAACAACAACAACACATCATTTGCAGACTATAATTACTGGTTTGCAAATGTTTTTAACCCAAATAGGTGAAATTAGATAATCTCCCACGGCACACCAGACTGTATCTCACGGTACACTACTGTGCCGTGGCACAGTGGTTGAAAAACACTGTTTTAAGTTACAGTACCTAAAAGTGTAGACACATCTTAACACAGACCTGGGCAAAATACGGCCCGCGGGCCACATGTCGCCCGTTAAGATTTTAAATCCGGCCCGCCGGACTTTCAACATTATTTTTTTAGACCTTTAACATCAAAACTGTAGCCGCCATTATGCTGTGCAGTGCTGTTTTTAAATGACCGTAAGTCTTGAACTATAGAAAGTATTTCAATGGTTGGAGTCTGCGCTTTTGAGTGTTATAGGAGTTATTACGGTAATCTACGTCACAGTAGCTCAGACCAGGAACAAACCAGAGTGGGCGGGGTTTGTTTCAGAGCAGCCAGCCCGAAATGCATGTGTCAGAACCAGACGTGGAAGCAAATTTTTATGTGATAATATATCATATTGTAGGTGTGTATTACCCTCTGCCTTCATAGTTTGCTGTTTGTTACATTTTTGTTGGGTTTTGCTTGATTGTAAAAGATCGAGGAGCTGGTATGAGAAGTAAAAGAGGAGCGATGTTAATATGTTGTTCATATTCAGTGTTTTAATGTTCATAGTTAATATTGCAAATCCCACTTTCTTTATTTTAATGTACATTTTGGGTGTCCCAGTCTAAAATTCCATTCCGTTCTTTTGAGGTGGTCTGTCATAACGTTTTTAGAACTCTTCTGCACTGCAAAAACTGAAATCTAAGTAAGATGAAATATCTCAAATAAGGGTGATATTTGCTTATTTTCTGTCTGATAAGATAATTCTTCCCACTAAGCAGATTTTATGTTAGAGTCTTTTACTTGTTTTAAAGGCCTACTGAAACCCACTACTACCGACCACGCAGTCTGATAGTTTATATATCAACGATGAAATCTTAACATTGCAACACATGCCAATACGGCCGGGTTAGCTTACTAAAGTGCAATTTTAAATTTCGCGTGGAATATCCTGCTGAAAACGTCTCTGTATGATGACGCCGGCACGTGACGTCACGGATTGTAGAGGACATTTTGGGACAGCATGGTGGCCAGCTATTAAGTCGTCTGTTTTCATCGCAAAATTCCACAGTATTCTGGACATCTGTGTTGGTGAATCTTTTGCAATTTGTTCAATGAACAATGGAGACAGCAAAGAAGAAAGCTGTAGGTTGGAAGCGGTATATTGCGGCCGACTTCAGCAACACAAACACAGCCGGTGTTTCATTGTTTACATTCCCGGAAGATGACAGTCAAGCTTTACCATTGGCCTGTGGAGAACTGGAACAACAGAGACTCTTACCAGGAGGACTTTGAGTTGGATACGCAGACACGGTACCGTGAGTACGCATGCAGCTGCGGCTTCCAAACATTTGATCGCTTGCCCGTACGTGCGTGCCGCTATGTGCATGTCACGTACGTAACTTTGGGGACTTTAGGGAAATATATGTGCTATATGAACTTTGGGGAGGTGAACGATACTTTGGGCTGTGGGATTGAGTGTGTTGTGCAGGTGTTTGAGTTGTATTGGCGGGTTATTTGGACGGGAGGGGGGAGGTGTTTGTTATGCGGGATTAATTTGTGGCATATTAAATATAAGCATGGTTGTGTTGTGGCTAATAGAGTATATATATGTCTTGTGTTTATTTACTGTTTTAGTCATTCCCAGCTGAATATCAGGTCCCACCCGCCTCTCACAGCATCTTCCCTATCTGAATCGCTCCCACTGCCCTCTAGTCCTTCACTCTCACTTTCCTCATCCACAAATCTTTCATCCTCGCTCAAATTAATGGGGAAATCGTCGCTTTCTCAGTCCGAATCGCTCTCGCTGCTGGTGGCCATGATTGTAAACAATGTGCAGATATGAGGAGCTCCACAACCTGTGACGTCACGCTACTCGTCTGCTACTTCCGGTACAGGCAAGGCTTTTTTATCAGCGACCAAAAGTTGCAAACTTTATCGTCGATATTCTCTACTAAATCCTTTCAGCAAAAATATGGCAATATCGCGAAATGATCAAGTATGACACATAGAATGGACCTGCTATCCCCGTTTAAATAAGAAAATCGCATTTAGTAGGCCTTTAAGTGTTTTGGTCCTAAATTATCTCAGTGAGATATTACAGCTTGTTGCTGAGATGTTATGACCTATATTGAGTAAAACATGGTTGAAACTAGAATATCAATGTTGCAAAGCTGTGTCATCAACACTCACAAGTATAAAACTACTTTTTTAAAGTAATAATTTCTTACTTCAAGCATGAAAAATATATCATGATGCCGAGCGCATATCATTATGTCAAGATAACGGCACTAGCATTTACTTAATTTAAGAATATTTGTCAACATATTGAGCAAAAAGGTCTCTTTTTTTTCTACCAAAAAAAGTGCACTTGTTATTAGTGAGAATATACTTATTTTAAAGGTATTTTTGGGTTCATTGAGGTTAGCTAATTTTACTTGTTTTGGAAAGTCTTGACAAGCCAAATTTCCTTGTTCTATTGGCAGATAATTTTGCTTAATTCAAATAAAATACCCCTAATTTTTATTTATTTTTTTCTTGTTTTTGAACACTGACTTTTTGCAGTGTGGACATTGTGACTTTTGGTATTAGTGTTCCTGGAAGAAAAAAAAAGGGACCCAAACACCCATACTGTACAGCAGATTTTTACAGCTAAATGTGTATATATCATTTATTATTTTTTATTTTTTTATTTTTATTTATTTATTTTTGTCCTGTCCAGCTTCTCAGGCAAATAATACAGTTGATGTAGATGCCCATATATATATGGGAATAAGCGGTAGAAAATGGATGGATGGATGGATATATATATATATACAATTCAGCTCGTATATATCATTTATACACACATACACCTTGGCCCCCCAGGCACATTTTTTTCTCTCAATGTGGCCCCCCGAGTCAAAATATTTGCCCAGCTCTGTCCTAACAGGTAACTAATTTGTAAAACTTACTAATACATTCTCAGGACCAAAACATTGTGCCTTTTTGCACTGCAGGTTTTTAAACACGAGCTGCTAACGGGCAAAAAAAGGGGTCATAAATTGACAAATCTTTGATCCTGAATACGAAGCAGGAGTCAGAGCCCACAGGAAAGACATACAGTAGTTCTGTGGCCCAGTGGAGCAATAGACTGTCTCCGTCTGTCTGGCTCTGCAGACAGAGGACGCGAGTGAGGGATGGGCCTCATCGTCCGGGGGAAACGGCTTGTGTCCGCCGCCCACACTGCGCCTCCTTTGTGTGAAATTGGCTGAGAGGATGTAGACATATTCCACGCACTGATCCATGGCGGAGTATAAACAAGAGGGGGATCTTGCTTTGCCTCCTAGAAGGTCAGGAAGCTTCCCCGTGAAACCGTAAGTGACACTGCCACTTCGGCGTTCACTAACAGTCTGACCGCTGGAACCGCCATCCTCCACCCCACCCCTCCGGGTTCCATTTATTTTCGTGTGTGATGCCGCCCTGTTTATTGTAGAAGTCGGGGGCCTCGTGTATTAAGAGTTGCTTGGATTTCCTACTAAATGCGCCGTTTCGGATGTATTTAAGTGTGCATTTCGTTTCTACATCCCAATCAAGGTGGAATTGAGCGCCCGTGTTGGAGTGCAGCTGGCCACTCCCTATCAACGCCCCCATTTAAGTAAGCAAATCATATTTAAATGAGCCATGCGACTGAGATGACACACTGCACAATGAGAAGAGTAGGCGGTGCTTCTAGCTGAATCATACTTGCCAACCCTCCCGGATTTTCCGGGAGACTCCCGAAATTCAGCGCCTCTCCCGAAAACCTCCTGGGACAAATTTTCCCCCGAAAATCTCCCGGAATTCAGGCGACGCCCCCTCCAGCTCCATGCGGACCTGAGTGACGTGTCGACAGCCTGTTTTCACGTCCACTTTCCCACAATATAAACAGCGTGTCTGCCCAATCACGTTAAAACTGTAGAATGATCAGGGCGAGTTCTTGGTTTCTTATGTGGGTTTATTGTTAGGCAGATTCATTAACGTCCTCCCAGCGCGGTAACAACACACAACAGCAGTCACGTTTTCGTCTACCGTAAAGCAGTTCGTCTGCCGTAAACAGCAATTTTGTGACACTCTTAAACAGGACGATACTGCCATCTACTGTACATGCATATATCGATAAATAAATAATGATAAATGGGTTGTACTTGTATAGCGCTTTTCTACCTTCAAGGTACTCAAAGCGCTTTGACACTACTTCCACATTTACCCATTCACACACACATTCACACACTGATGAAGGGAGCTGCCATGCAAGGCGCTAACCAGCACCCATCAGGAGCAAGGGTGAAGTGTCTTGCTCAGGACACAACGGACATGACAAGGTTGGTACTAGGTGGGGATTGAACCAGGGACCCTCGGGTCGCGCACGGCCATTCTTCCACTGCGCCACGCCGTATATGTGACAATAACATCTACGGCTTTTAGAGAGTGCAGTGCACAACTGTGCACACAACAAGGAGACGAAGCAGAATGCATCATCAGAGAGGGTGTTCAGCATGGTTCGAAAAATAGTGACAGAGAATAGAACAAGGATGGACAATTCAACCCTTAACTCAACAATGAGTAGATGAGTGTTATGTGTGTGTATATGTGTAAATAAATGAACACTGAAATTCAAGTATTTCTCTTATTGATATATATATATATATATATATATATATATATATATATATATATATATATATATATATAATAAAATAAAATAAAAAATACATTTAAAAAAAAATATATATAGCTAGAATTTACTGAAGGCAAGTATTTCTTATATATATATATATATATATATATAGATATATATATATATATATATATATATATATATTATTTTATTTTATTTTTTTAAATACTTGACTTGTTGAATTCTAGCTGTAAATATACTCCTCCCCTCTTAACCACACCCCCAACCACGCCCCCCTACCGCCCGAAATCGGAGGTTTCAAGGTTGGCAAGTATGAGCTGAATTGAATCCATCCATCCATCTATTTTCTACCGCTTGTCCCTTTTTGGGGTCGCGGGGGGTCGCTGGAGCCTATCTCAGCTGTATCGGTAGACGTAGGGTTGTACGGTATACCGGTATTAGTATAGTACCCCGATACTAATGAATCATATTCGGTACTATACCGCCTCTAAAAAGTACCGGTCCACCACCCCTGCCGTATTCACGTCGTGTCATTGCTGGTTTACGAGCAGACGAGCATGTTCAGCAGCGCACACACACTGAGTACTTACAAGCAGACACAGTGTCTAGACAGAAAAGGGAGAAGGGACGCATTTTGGCTTAAAAACTAAAGATAAAGGTGAAGTTATAACACTGAAACGCCCTCAGGAAGAGGTGCTTTAAGACATGGCTAGCTAGCTAGCGGCTAACGTCCATCTTCAGTCTGCAGCGCCTCCATGGCGACAATTAAAGTAAGTTTATTTCCCGTATCATTATCACTGCAGGACGAGGAATAGCTAAACATGCTTCACTACACACCGTAGCTCACCGGCGTCACAATGTAAACAAACGCCATGGGTGGATCTACACCTAACATCCACTGTAATGATACCAAGTACAATAGCGTATCTAGTCGATACTACTATGATTATGATTTTTTTATTTATATGATGTTTATAAACTCAGGAAATATGTCCCTGGACACATGAGGACTTTGAATATGACCAATGTATGATCCTGTAACGACTTGGTATCGGATTGATACCCAAATGTGTGGTATAATCCAAAACTAATGTAAAGTATCAAACAACAGAAGAATAAGTGATTACTACATTTTAACAGAAGTGTAGATAGAACATGCTAAAAGAGAAAGTAAGCAAATATTAACAGTAAATGAACAAGTAGATAAATAATCCATTTATACAGTTTGTCCCTCATATTGTAGACAAAATAATAGGTAGATGGCTGTGAAATTGTTTTTACATTTACAGATACACCGTAAAAACAACAACCGTAGATTTTAAAGTAAAATCAGTCATATTGTGTTTCCATTTTCATTTATCTACTGTAAAAAAAAAAAAACATTGTAAATTTCATGGTAACATTTTTCAGATTTTTTTACTTTAAAAATCCACATATCTTTTTGCAGTGCACGTAAAATATATAGAAATAATAAACAGTTGTGTAATAATATGAGCCAATTTATATCTATATACAGTATATATTACTAACTGTTACAAGTGGCCCTCTGAGGGCCGCCATAACTGCGATGTGGCCCTCAATGAAAAGAGGTTTGACACCCCTGGCCGAGATAAATTAATAGGCGTCCTCACAAATATGAGAATTAGGCATTGAAGGGGATCTATTATGCAAAAGCAACTTTTCTCACCTGATAGTACCATACCCCCAGGATTTGGGATAACCACAATTTCCAAAAATGTATTGCGGAGATATTTATAAAACAATATTGCCTTCCTTCATACTTCCTCTCAGCGAGCCGTTTCGAATTTGCACTGTCCTGTGACGTTGTCTATCATTAGCATGTTTGTTTTTTAATCAAAATTAGGAAGTCAGGATTAATGGTTACAATGAGCTCGTTTTGTAATGCACAGCTTTACGAAGTTGGGTTCGAAGCATGATACTGATAAAGCTTGTTACCCAGGGTCACACCCGTACCGCACCCACCACCTAACCGGCATTGCACCGCATCAGAATGACATTCTAATGCTGCGGATTTGGTTAACGTTGTTTTTTTTATCACTGACATATGAAGTATGTCAACTTCATCACCAAATACTAACTACCGTATTTTTGGACTATAGCCTTTTTTCTGTCTTGCCTCTGGTGAGGGCGGTCGCATTTTTCTCCGCTCCCTCCTTCCCTGCTTGCTCTCTTCGTTTTTTGTCTTGTCTCAACTTTTTTGAAGCCTCTTTCTTTGCGCTGTCCTCAAATCTAAACATCAAATATGGATATGATCAGCTGGACTCTCGACGCAATTGACAAAGTCTTTTCGACAAGGAAAAAAAGGTTCGGGGGAGCCTGGCTGCCCTGATGGAACCATTGCTGCGGGGTACGTGAGAGACTCCTGGGATAAATGGAGAATCATGTGACATCTACCTATTTGGAACCGTGATCGCGGGGCACCTGCTTATTGGGCTGGGCATTGCTCTGGTGTATCGTCAAATTCGGAAGACGATGGCAGCCACTCAAGGAGCCCAACGGCTGTTCGTCGCAATGGAAGGATTGGGCCGGGCTGTGGGAACACAGACTGTGGCGATTTCTGAACTGAATCGCATCATGGAGAAGTTTGCTGAGAAGGAGAATTGAATTGAATTTGAGAGAAACCAGCATCGACAAATAGAGCAGGCAAGTCATTGTTTTTTCTGACTGCTCGCGGAAAACAACATCCTAATCTACGATTTGACTCCCTCGAATGGCCTTGACGCTATCAGGAACAGGCTGTTCTGAAAAACACCCCCGAGGACACCTCAACGATGGACGCTTTTGACCTCCCTTTTTCTCAACAACACCTGGTGTCGAACTTTGAGATCGGCCCCAGTCCACAAAAACATTTCAACATCACACCCAAGTTAATTGGGCATACATGCACGCACCCGCCCCTTCCTCAACCAACGCCTTCACCACTGCTTAATTCCGGGGTTATGGACGGCTAGTAGCGCTTTATAGCAGCAGGCCGGCCTCCAAGGCCCCAAATCCCCCCCCCCCTCTGTTGCGAGTTGTTGTGATTATATGTAACATGTTTATGTGTGCTATGCTATGTGAGTTTTTTTCCCTTGGACTCAGTCTGGACCCCCTCCCGAGGGTCCAGCCTTAGACTGATATTTTTTACTCTTCCCCCCTTTCCCGATATCACCTTTTTCCCACCTTTTTTAAGGAGCGCCTTAAGTGGCTGACCCGTTGGCGGTCCCGTCTTGTCACCCTGTAACGTAGGTCTGCTCTTAGTGGGACTGTGCCGAAAATGAAATTTCAGTTCTTATGTGTCTTGTATATGTTAAAGAATGGACAATAATAAAGCATCTTGATCTATAGGGTGCACTGTCGATCACGGGGGTCCATTCAGGTATATTTTCATGAAAAAGGTGCATTAAAAGGGTTATATTATGATTTTTTTTTCAACATTTAAAAAAAGACTCCCTTGTAGTCTACATAACATGTAATGATGGTTCTTTGGTCAAAAATGTTGCATAGATGATGTTTTACGGATCATCTTCAAGTCGCTTTCTGACCACTTCTTCACGATGCGCCTTTGATGTACCGGTAGTTTTTTTGTGCTTCCATAGTGAGTCTACTCACAAATATAAGTTAGAACTGTTCACTACTTTGTATTACAAATGGCAATAGTGGGGGATGAATGCAACACAACAAGATAAAAGAGAAAAGGGAGCTTACTGCATAGGACGCGGACTATAATGGCGGACCCGCACAAATTTTCGGTACTTACCGGTTTACAGGTACCAATATGTAAGAAAAGTTTGTTTTGCATAATATTGCCAAACCCAGACCATAATAATACCCGCATGTTGAAGCACAGCACGTCTGACTATGGTAGCTGTAATGCTCCGACAAGCGAAGCGCCCTCGTACCTTACCAAAGACATACTAAAACATTTTGACGGATATTTGAGCGCCATGTGTAATGTTCTATATTCTCGTTGAAACATCAAAGTTTAGGTGTTGCTTGCTTACCTGTACTTGCTAGCGTCATTTAATGAACAGGCGTCAGTCAACTTGCAGTCCACACATATCTCTTATGTGTGACTTCCGTCTACTGGTCACATTTATCATTAAGCCTTGTACCAAATAAAATTGATTTGAGGTCGGTAAGCGCAACCAGGATTAATATGTACATTAGGAGCACCGGGTTACGAAGCGCAGGTCGATTTCTGAGAAAATTAGGAGTGGTGAGATTATCCTCTGCATTTGACCCATCACCCTTGATCACCCCCTGGTAGGTGAGGGGAGCAGTGAGCAGCAGCGGTGGCCGCGCCCGGGAATCATTTTTGGTGATTTAACCCCCAATTCCAACCCTTGATGCTGAGTGCCAAGCAGGGAGGTAATGGGTCCCATTTTTATAGTCTTTGGTACGACTCGGCCAGGGCTTGAACTCACGACCTACCGATCTCAGGGCGGACACTCTAACCACTAGGCACGTTTTTTTCCATAAAAAAATCCGGAGGCACACCACCAGCAGAAAATGTTAAAAAAATGAAACTCCACCAGGTCGTTTTATTTTGAGTTTGTTGGAGTTTTCCTGTGTAGTGCTTTAGTTTTTGTCTTGCGCTGTTATTTTGGTGCCCCTTCCTGTTTTGTTGGTGTTTTCCTGTAGCAGTTTCATATCTTCCTTTGAGCGCTATTCCCCGCACCTGCTTTGTGTTAGCAAGCAAGGCTTTGTAAGTTGTTGCTATCCTGTTGATTGTCATGTCATGTACGAATGTACTATGTGGACGCCGTAAGTTTTTGCTGTCGTCCAGCATTCTGTTTCTGTTTACTTTGTAGCCAGTTCAGTTTTACTGTCGTTTTGCAAAGCCATCCCTATGCTTCCTTTTGTTTATTTTTGGTTTAAGCATTGCATACCTTTTTACCTGCACACTGCCTCCCGCTGTGGTCTGCATATTGGGATCACAACAAACCATCCTCCTCTCACCAGACACCATTCCGACATTTACAAAGCAATTAACTACCTGCTGCCACCTACTGACATGGAGTATTACGTGGTTACCCTGCCGAGCTCTACACAGCACAGACACTAAGCAAAGGCACATTATTTGCAGATTATAGTTATTGATTTGCAAAAAATGTTTTTTGGACCAATTAGGTGAAGTTGCATAACTTTCCACGGCACACCAGACAATATCTCACGACACACTACCGCAGCACAGTGGTTGAAAAACACTGCACTAGGCCACTGGGCAGGTCACAGCGTCATTTATTGAACAGGCGTCAGTCAACTTGCAGTCCACACATATCTCTTATGTGTGACTGCCGTCTAATGGCCATACTTATCATTACACCTTGTACCAAATAAAATTGCTTCATGGTCGGTAAGCGCAACCGGGATTAAAATGTACATTAGGCGCACCGGGTTACAAAGCTCACGTCGATTTCGGAGAAAATTTAATCATTTTAAGCGGGCCTTGTAATCTGAAAAATTGGGTACCACAACAAAATACCCAAAGTTAGCAACAAAAAGTTGAGTCCTTATCTCAGGGAGGTCACAATGGCGGAGACAAATAGGTAGCAGATCTGTGCATGAAATCTGATTGCGGCTGCAGTAAAACGGACCGGGGAAAGTATGAATGTAATTAAAGTGGCTGACACTTTTATGCCGGGTAATGGGAGTCCAGGGCCCAGCTATTCCCTGACGAGCTCCCCTCACAGTATGGAGCACATTTTAATACCCCCTTCGCACAATGACTTAAATGCAACTCTCAAGGCTTTGGTGGGGATTTAATATTGATGTGTAAACAGGATAAATGCCAACAACCTGGGGTTTAAGGGACATGGTAAATAAACACTCCCCTATATATAAAAATATATAAAACCCCGTCAAGCGTCTGGAGACTGCACGCCGGCGGAGTCCTAATTCCCATTTTCCAACTTCTCGTGTGATTTTCTGCCACATAAAAATCCTCAATTATGAAACTTATGAGCTTGAGTACCGCGATGAAATTAAACCAGATTGGGGCGAAAAGATGAGCTGTGTTGCGTCGCGGCGCTAACGTCGGGAAACAGAGAAACAGTCAGGTCCGGTCCAATCAGTAACATATTTATTAATGCAGCTCGGAAGAAAGGGAGCATTTAGATCACAGAGGGGCAGATAATGAAGAAGTTAATAAGAGGAATGGCACTTTGAAATGTTCCTCGACCAGCCAGATCCCGCAATTTAATCCGTAATAAATAATCTGGCATCATTGCAAGATGGCATCTCATAATGGCAAATGAAATATGCTGGTATGATAGGTACGATAAATCTGGATTTTCCTATGGTTCCCTCAGGCTAGGACAATATGCAACTATAGTGCTCTCTGTCAGGAAGAGCAGATCTCAGAGCCGTCATAAAATCTAAATGGGCACTAATTAGGCAAGCCTTGCCTCTCACACTTACTATTTCTATTGACATTTTCAGCACGCCACCGCCGCCACCACCCCCCTACCCCCTCCCCTCTGCACTACCATAAGTCACTGAGAAGAGAACTCCCAGGATTGCAGAGCGCCGGGCTGTTAAAGGGAAGTTCAACTTAGTGGTAATGAATAAATTTGCCCTCCCATGCAGTACTGTTTCTTTTGTCTGGTACCCGAGCATATTCATGCCGCCAAATGGTCATTTGCTTTGCAGCATCCATTGCCGCGAGTGCATATAAATATACACTGTAATCACCTTCACTTTGAGCGCATCTTTGTTTAAAAAGAGTACAGGATCTTAAGAATACTTGCATTCTTTAATGGCGTTCGAATGGCGCGGAGTGATGGCGCTCAGGTAAATATACACTATATCGCCAAAAGTATTTGGCCACCTGCCTTGACTCACATATGAACTTGAAGTGCCATCCCATTCCGAACCCTATTACAGCTTCAACTCTTCTGGGAAGGCTGTCCACAATGTTGCGGAGTGTGTTAATAGGAATTGTCCACCATTCTTCCAAAAGCGCATTGGTGAGGTCACACACTGATGTTCGTCGAGAAGGCCTGGCTCTCAGTCTCCGTTCTAATTCACCCCAAAGGTGTTCTGTCGGGTTCAGGTCAGGACTCTGTGCAGGCCAGTCAATTTCATCCACACCAGACTCTGTCATCCATGTCTTTTTTTTTTCTTTTTTTTTTTATTAAATCAACATAGAAAAAAACACACGATACACTTTCAACTAGTGCATCAACCCAAAAAAAACCTCCCTCCCCCATTCACACTCATACACACCCACTCACACAAAAGGGGTTGTTTCTTTCTGCTACCAATATTCTGGTTCCCACAACATGGACAACACTTCTGCAAGGGACACAGTCCCTGAAGCACACTTGATTGTTTGTGCTGCTGGTCCACTAACATTTTCATTTAATTACTTTTTTTTTTTTTTTTTTTTTAATGTAATTATCCTTATATTGTTTTACTTTCTTTTTTAATCCAAGAAAAGATTTATTTATCTTATCTAAAAAAATTTCAAAAAAATATAAAATAAAAAAAAAGGACCTTATCTTCACCAGACCTGGTTGTAAATGAAAGAGAGAAGGCGCCTCCGTTGCTCTAGAGTCCAGTGGTGACATGCTTTACACCACTGCATTCCACGCTTTGCATTGGACTTGGTGATGTATGGCTTAGATGCAGCTGCTCGGCCATGGAAGCCCATTCCATGAAGCTCTCTGCGTACTGTGCGTGGGTTAATTGGACGGTCACATGAAGTTTGGAGCTCTGCAGCAACTGACTGTGCAGAAATTATTTGCACTATGCGCTTCAGCATCCGCTGACCTCTCTCTGTCAGTTTACCTGGCCTACCACTTGGTGGCTGAGTTGCTGTTGTTCCCAAACTCTTCCATTGCCTTATAAAAAAGCCGACGGTTGACTTTGAAATATTTAGGAGCGAGGAAATTTCCCGACTGGATTTGTTGCACAGGTGGCATCCTATGACTGGAAATCACTAAGAGCGGCCCATTCTTTCACAAATGTTTGTAGAAACAGTCTCTGTGCCTAAGTGCTTGATTTTATACACCAAGTGATTAGGACACCTGATTCTCATAATTTGGATGGGTGGCCAAATACTTTTGGCAATATAGTGTACGTATGCATTCCTGCCTGCTTGAAATTAATAAAAACCTAATGCATGCTTGGCAGAGGACTGCTTGTTGAACATATGCTGCAAGCATGGCTAAGCCATCTGGCTCAGAGTCAAGTATTCCCACCAACTGTAGTCTTATGCTACCTGACAGTGGAAAAGCTTTATTCCCCAGGTGTCGAGGGCACAAATGGAGAAATATTATTGAAATGATTATCTGCATCAAGACTCAGATTTGGGCTGACATTTTGCTGGCTCTATGTAATCCGAGGGGTTGTCTATGAGTGTGCGGAGAGGGGGTTTGCCGGTAAGCCTTGGCGGGTTGATTAATGAAGCCAGGATACTGGGTGGACCCGGACCACCTCCACTCAGACCCTGGGGCCGAGCCCCGCATATGAAATTGGCCTATCTCTCTGGGAAGCGAAGAGCTGATGATCCTCCCGCCGCCACTCTACTTTGAGTCACCAGAACAGCACACTCCAAAGCCCACCGGATCCGGGCTTAGGAGGCCTCGCTCCCTCGCACTGTGTGGCTGCGAGGGAGCGAGGCTTGATGGAGAGCAGCATTAATACATCCGCTGCTGTCAAGCACATTTTGTATTGCTAATTTTCAGACAACTAATCTGCAGCTTCACAGAAATGAGGGATGGGGTATGACAACAGCATACTTGCCAACCCTCCCTAATTTTCCGGGAGACTCCCGAAATTCAGCGCCTCACCCGAAAACCTCCCGGGACAAATATTCTCCCAAAAATCTAGCGATTTTCAGCGGTCCATGCGGACCTGAGTGAGGACAGCCTTTTTTTCACGACGAGAGGACAACAGGGTGACAAGAACTAAATCATCCAGACTAGAGATAAATTGTATTATTATGTTTATCTTACCTAAAAATAAATATATTTATTAATTAAAAAAAACAAAAAACTAAATACATTTTTACTATATTTTGCTAAAAACATCAAAATGAATTGTATTTTTATTTGTATTTTTTCCTGACTCCTTATTACATCCAGCCATAGAGTTATACATTAAAATAAACATATTTGAAATAATTAATTTTTAATTATCATAATAATTCATTTAAAATGACAATATTTAATTATTAAAATAATTGCTTGTTTATCAACAACTTTAGCATTTTATTCATTACATTTTGAAGCTCTCAGAAGCCAAGTTATGTTATATACCTTAATATTTATTTATGCAAGTTTGAAGTATCAATTATCCAAACACAGTTTTGTTTGCATATTTTCAGGATATATATATATATATATATATATATATATATATATATATATATATATATATATATATATATATATATATATATATATATGTCTTATTAAGGTTATCCAAAAAATAGTGCTCGATACCGTAGTAGAGCGCAATATATGTATGTGTGGGAAAAAAAATCACAAGACTATTTCATCTCTACAGGCCTGTTTCATGAGGGGGGGTTCCCTCAATCATCAGGAGATTTTAATGGGAGCATTCACATACCATGGTTTATATAGGGCACAGAGTGGGTGGGTACAGGCTGGCGTAGGGGCGTGGTGATTGGCTCATGTGTTACCTAGGAGGTGTTTCCGTCTGTGGCGGCATGCTGTTACAATTTCGCTGCGCTTGTTGAGGGATGACAGGTCTGGACGGTAAATAATAAACAGTTTCTCTTTCAAGCATAGGTTGCATCTTTTATTACCACTATTGTAAGGTGTGCTGGATGCAAGAATTTGCCATGTTATTGAATATTCAACATTATTGTCTTTGAGGTCCCAAATGTGTTTGCTGAGTTCTGTGGTATTCCGCAGGTTTTGGTTCCTGAAAGAAGCCTTGTGATTGTTCCATCTGGTTTTGAATTCTCCCTCGGTTAATCCTACATATGTGTCGGATGTGTTAATGTCCTTGCGTGTTACCTTAGATTGATAGACAACTGATGTTTGTAAGCACCCCCCGTTGAGAGGGCAATCAGGTTTCTTTCGACAGTTACAGCCTTTGTTGGTTTTGGAGTCGCTCTGTCCGGGAGCCGACGGCTCATTTGCAATTGTTTTGTTGTGGTTTGAGATGATTTGTCGTATATTGTTCATACAGCTGTAGCTCAATTTAATGTTGTTCTTGTTGAATACTTTTCTTAGGGTGTTGTCTTTGGGAAAGTGTTTGTCAATCAAATTGAGGAATTTGTGTCCAATGTTAGTTGAGACGTTTTTGCTGTATGGGGGGTTGTACCAGATGATGTCGTTTCGTTTTCTGTTCTTTTTTGGCTGGTTTCCTGGCGTGGGTTCATAGGTGAGGGTGAAATTGTATCCGCTTTCATCAAGGGCTTTTTGGTACGGGGGGGTTGCTTGGTCAAATTCAGCTTTGCTAGATGACAGCATCGATAGCCTTTTATTAATTCCGGTAGGTATTCTTTTCGTGGTGGTGGGTGGGTGGTTGCTGTCATGGTGCACGTATTGGAGTGTTGTGTTGGGTTTCGTGAATGGTTGGTAGCTGTTATTTCTCAGGTTGAAAGTGACGTCAAGGATACAATTTCACCCTCACCTATGAACCCACGCCAGGAAACCAGCCAAAAAAGAACAGAAAACGAAACGACATCATCTGGTACAACCCCCCAAACAGCAAAAACGTCTCAACTAACATTGGACACAAATTCCTCAATCTGATTGACAAACACTTTCCCAAAGACAACACCCTAAGAAAAGTATTCAACAAGAACAACATTAAATTGAGCTACAGCTGTATGAACAATATACGACAAATCATCTCAAACCACAACAAAACAATTGCAAATGAGCCGTCGGCCCCCGGACAGAGCGACTCCAAAACCAACAAAGGCTGTAACTGTCGAAAGAAACCTGATTGCCCTCTCAACGGGGGGTGCTTACAAACATCAGTTGTCTACCAATCTAAGGTAACACGCAAGGACATTAACACATCCGACACATATGTAGGATTAACCGAGGGAGAATTCAAAACCAGATGGAACAATCACAAGGCTTCTTTCAGGAACCAAAACCTGCAGAATACCACAGAACTCAGCAAACACATTTGGGACCTCAAAGACAATAATGTTGAATATTCAATAACATGGCAAATTCTTGCATCCAGCACACCTTACAATAGTGGTAATAAAAGATGCAACCTATGCTTGAAAGAGAAACTGTTCATTATTTACCGTCCAGACCTGTCATCCCTCAACAAGCGCAGCGAAATTGTAACAGCATGCCGCCACAGACGGAAACACCTCCTAGGTAACACATGAGCCAATCACCACGCCCCTACGCCAGCCTGTACCCACCCACTCTGTGCCCTATATAAACCATGGTATGTGAATGCTCCCATTAAAATCTCCTGATGATTGAGGGAACCCCCCCTCATGAAACAGGCCTGTAGAGATGAAATAGTCTTGTGATTTTTTTTCCCACACATACATATATATATATATATATATATATATATATATGAAATACTTGACTTGGTGAATTCTAGCTGTCAATATACTCCTCCCCTCTTAACCACGCCCCGCGCCACCCCGGCCACGCCCCTCACCCCCCACCCCCCACCTCCCGAATTCGGAGGTCTCAAGGTTGGCAAGTATGGACAACAGATCAATTGATCTCGAAGAATTTAATTGTGTTGAGTTGATTGTAGATTAATCGTTGTCTTGGAGCAATTAAAGGGGACCGATTATGATTTTAATCTAAATTCGAAAAACTTCCTTGTTGTCTAGATCAGTGTTTTCCAACCACTGTGCCGCGACACAGTAGTGTGCCGTGAGATACAGTCTTGTGTGCCGTGGAAAATTATCTAATTTCACATATTTGGGTTAAAAACATTTTTTGCAAACCAGTAATTAGAGTCTGCAAATTATGTGTTGTTGTTGAGTGTTGGTGCTGTCTATAGAGCTCGGCAGAGTAACCGTGTAATACTCTTCCATATCAGTAGGTGGCAGCCGGTAGCTAATTGCTTTGTAAATGCAGGTAAAAAGGTGTCTTATGCTTAAACCAAAAATAAACAAAAGGTGAGTGCCCTTAAGAAAAGGCATTGAAGCTTAGGGCAGTGATTTTCAACCACTGTGCCACGGCACACTGGTGTGCCATGATATATTGTCTGGTGTGCCGTGGGAAATTACGTAACTTCACCTAATTGGTCCAAAAAAAATATTTTTTGCAAATCAATAGTCATAATAATGTGCCGTTGTCTAGTGACTGTGCTGTGTAGAGCTTGGCAGGGTAACCATGTAATACTCCATATCAGTAGGTGGCAGCAGGTAGTTCATTGCTTTGTAGAAGTCGGAACGCGTCGAGGATGGTTTGTCGTGATCCCAATAGGCAGAGCACAGCGGGAGACAGCGTGCAGGTAAAAAAGTATGTAACGCTTAAACCAAAAATCAACAAAAGGCAAGTCCCGCTAGGAAAAGGCACTGAAGCATAGGGATGGCTATGTAAAACAAAAGTAAAACTGAACTGGCTACAAAGTCAACAAAAACAGAATGCTGGACGACAGCAAAAACTTACAGCGTGTGGAGCAAATACGGCGTCCACAAAGCACATCCCGTACATGACATGACAATCAACAATGTCCCCACAAAGAAGGATAGCGTACGCACAACTTAGATAGTCTTGATTGCAAAACAAAGCAGGGGCGGGCAATAGCGCTCAAAGGAAGGCGTGAAGCTGCTACAGGAGAACACCAACAAAACAGGAAGGGTCACCAAAATAACAGCGCAAGACAGGAACTAAAGCAATACGCAGGAAACAATAACAAACTCAAAATAAGGCACGACAACCTGGTGGAGTTTAATTTTTTAACCTTTTCTGCTGGTGGTGTGCCTCCGTATTTTTTTTATGAAAAAAATGTGCTCAAAAAAGGTTGAAAAACACTGGCTTAGGGAATGCTATGCAGAACGAAACTAAAACTGAACTGGCTACAGAAGTAAACAAAAACAGAATGCTGGACGACAGCAAAGACTTACTGTGGAGCAAAGACGGCGTCCACAATGTACATCCGAACATGACATGACAATCAACAATGTCCCCACAAAAAAGGATAAAAACAACTGAAATGTTCTTGATTGCTAAAACAAAGCAGATGCGGGAAATATCGCTCAAAGGAAGACATGAAACTGCTACAGGAAAATACCAAAAAAAAGAGAAAAAGACACCAAAATAGGAGCGCAAGACAAGAATTAAAACACTACACACAGGAAAACAGCAAAAAAGTCAAAATAAGTCAGGGCGTGATGTGACAGGTGGTGACAGTACACCTACTTTGAGACAAGAGCTATATGCATGCTTGGTTATGCTTTAAAGTCATATCTAACAATTGCGACAACAGTGCCTTCGGATTTTTTCAACGCAAAAAATGTGCCTTGGCTCAAAAAAGGTTGAAAAACACTGGTCTAGATCGGGGTTCCCCAACCTTTTTTCCACCAGGGACCGGTTTAAAGTGTGCATTATTTTCACGGACCGGCTTTCCATGTGTGTCAAATAAAAATAGCAAAAAAAAATGAGCATGAAAAATCAACTCACCATAAGACTGAAGTAGTGGGCGTGTTTCTTTGCGAAGACTTGGTCCCTGGCATGTTGATGAAATATACTGTATACCAGTGTTTCCTAACCATAGGGCCAGGGCCCAGTGTTGGGCCACGAGCGCCCCGTAGAATGTAATATATCTGTTTTTCAGCTGTGGTCCGTATCGGCAGCAGCGGTACTCAGTTAAAATACACTTTTCCACCACTTGTGGCAGTAATGACAATATAAAAGAAAGTTTAGTTTAGTTAAGAAACATATTTATTCATAATTTAGTTTATTTCAGCACAACATAATACATACATCCATCCATCCAAGTAGCGGGGGTGTATATTGTAGCGTCCCGGAAGAGTTAGTGCTGCAAGGGGTTCTGGGTATTTGTTCTGTTGTGTTTATGTTGTGTTACGGTGCGGATGTTCTCCCGAAATGTGTTTGTCATTCTTGTTTGGTGTGGGTTCACAGTGTGGCGCATATTTGTAACAGAGTTAAAGTTGTTTATACGGCCACCCTCAGTGTGACCTGTATGGCTATTGACCAAGTATGATTTGCATTCACTTGTGTGTGTGAAAAGCCGTAGATATTATTTGATTGGGCCGGCACGTAAAGGCAGTGCCTTTAAGGTTTATTGGCGCTCTGTACTTCTCCCTACGTCCGTGTACCACTCCGTACAGCTGGGTTTTAAAAAGTCATACATTTTACTTTTTGAAACCGAAACCGATAATTTCTGCTATTACATTTTAAAGCATTTATCGGCCGATAATATCGGCAGTCCGATATTATCGGACATCTCTAAGTATAACCCATTTACCATTATCGGCCTGTCGATATTATCGGCCGATAAATTCGTTAAAATGTAATATCGGAAATTATCGGTATCGTTTTTTTTTATTATCGGTATCGTTTTTTTTTTGTTTTTGGTTTTTTTATCAAATCAACATCAAAAACACAAGATACACTTACAATTAGTGCACCAACCCAAAAAACCTCCCTCCCCCATTTACACTCATTCACACAAAAGGGTTGTTTCTTTCTGTTATTAATATTCTGGTTCCTACATTATATATCAATATAGAGCAATACAGTCTGCAAGGGATACAGTCCGTAAGCACACATGATTGTGCGTGCTGCTGGTCCACTAATAGTCATACTTGCAAACCTTGAGACCTCCGATTTCGGGAGGTGGTGGGGTGGGGGTGGGGGCGTGGGTAAGAGGGGAGGAGTATATTGACAGCTAGGATTCACCAAGTCAAGTATTTCATACATTTACATATATATATATATATATATATATATATATATATATATATACATATACCTGTATATATATATATATATATATATATATATATATATATATATATACATCCTGAAAATATGCAAACAAAACTGTGTTTAGATAATTGATACTTCAAACTTGCATAAATAAATCTTAAGGAATATAACATAACTTGGCTTCTGAGAGCTTCAAAATGTAATGAATAAAATGCTAAAGTTGTTGATAAACAAGCAACTATTTTTATAATTAAATATGGTCATTTTAAATGAATTATTATGATAATTTAAAATGAATTATTTCAAATATGTTTATTTGAATGTATAATTCTATGGCTGGATGTAATAAGGAGTCAGAAAAAATACAAATAAAAATACAATTAATTTTGATGTTTTTAGCAAAATATAGTACAAATTTATTTATTTTTTTTTTTTTTTTTAATTAATAAATATATTTATTTTTAGGTAAGATAAACGTAATAATACAATGTATCTCTAGTCTGGATCATTTAGTTCTTGTCACCCTGTTGTCCTCCCGTCGTGAAAAAAGGCTGTCCTCACTCAGGTCCGCATGGAGCTGGAGGGGGCGTGGCCTCCAGCTCCGGCTGAAAATCGGGAGGTTTTCGGGAGAGGCGCTGAATTTCGGGAGTCTCCCGGAAAAGGGTTGGCAAGTATGCTAATAGTACTAACCTTTAACAGTTAATTGTATTCATTTTCATTAATTACTAGTTTCTATGTAACTGTTTTTATATTGTTTTACTTTCTTTTTTTATTCAAGAAAATGTTTTTAATTTATTTATCTTATTTTAGAATTTTTTTTTAAAAGTACCTTATCTTCACCATACCTGGTTGTCCAAATTAGGCATAATAATGTGTTAATTTCCACGACTGCATATATCGGCTGGTATCGGTAATTAAGAGTTGGACAATATCGAAATATCGGATATCGGCAAAAAGCCATTATCGGACATCCCTAGTATTTATTATTCTTATTTAGAGATTGCGTCAGGCCTTCTTTTATGACCTAAAGGCAGTGTGGAGGAAAAAAATCTGTTGGTACTATCGGGTACCGATTCAGGCCCGCGAACAGGTTTTATCCGGTGAGTTTGCTAAGTATAAAAAAAATAGTCGACATTTTTGAATGGAAGAAACTGCTGTTCTAAATGTGTCCACTAGATGCCGCAATAGCAATTATGTGTATCTTTGCAGATTATGCTACATATGTAAAAAAAAAAAAACAACACAAAAACATGATGTTAGTGCACCAGTTGAGGAAAATGAGCATACGACATAAATAACAACTTGTAATTTGATTTTGATATTATTTTGTTATAGTGATAGATTGAAAATTAACACCAATGAGTTGACTGATGAACATCATCACATAATTTATTCAGAGAGTATAAATAAAGACAAATAAAGATAGAACACTATTAACTGCAACATGCAAGTGTAAAAAAAATGACTGCATTTATCTGTTGATATCGGTATCGGTTGATATCGGTATCGGTAATTAAAGAGTTGGACAATATCGGAATATCGGCAAAAAGCCATTATTGGACATCCCTAATTTTGATTTAAATGTACATTGGATTGGAACACAAACTTGAATTCAGTTGTTATCACGTACCCACTTTAATTCAGCACTGCCAAAAAATGTTTTTTTTTAAGGTCTTGTTCTTAATATCCATGAATCTCCCTGTTTTACGTCACTGCTGCAGCAACGCCGCCTTCCTCCCTCAACCCCTTTAGCCTTGATGGATGAGTCTGTGAAGGCATTTCAGGAGGCTGGTAAGCCAATATCGTGGTGGGACTAATTCGCGAGCAAGGAAGAACAAAAATACCGAACATAGCTCTGAATGAACGAAGAAGAAGGAGAAAGCAATTCCAAAAAAAAAAAATGCAAGAAGCATCTTTAATCATTGAGTGTCAATGATTAGTCAGACAATGTCGCTTTGTTCAAAGTGTGGCGTAATTAATAACGAGTACGGAACAATCGCGGGAGCCGGTGTCACAAGATGTACTGTTCGAGAGAGGTGATTTCTAAATAGTGTAAATGAGGTGTTTACCTATTGTGATCCAGTCTGTGACAAGCAGAGCCTCCTTTTTTTTTTTTTTTTTTTTCCCCCCAAAGAACAAGACCGAGGAAAATGATTAATTGCAAGCTGGCGGGTTCCACGGCTTCAAGAGTAAATCAACTTCTGAGAAGTGCTAACTTGCTAGAATATAAACTAATTTTAGGCCACAGATATTAAAATATAATCCATCTTCTTCCTCCGCGGGGAAAGCTAATTAGAAAAATGTGACTGGCGTAGGAGAGGAGAGGTGGAGGGGAATGGTGGGATTAGGCAGCAGAAAAAAATCTTACCCTATTGCCGGATCTTGGGATTTCCACGTTCTCCCCGGATCCGCTTTGCCCCGACATTGGTCACGATTGCGGCCCTGAACAGTAAAGAAGTGAAATATGTGTATTCAACCTAGAAAAATGATTGCAAACAATGTATTCAATGCAAAAACTGAAATCTAAGATGAAATATCTCAAATAAGGGTGATATTTGCTTATTTTCTGTCTGATAAGATAATTATTCTCACTAGAGTCTTTTACTTGTTTTAGGTGTCTTGGTCCTAAATGATCTCAGTAAGATATTACAGCTTGTTGCTGAGATTTTATGACCTATATTGAGTAGAACATGCTTGAACCTGGAATATCAACTGTTGCAAAGCTGTGTCATCAACACTCACAAGTATAAAACTACTTTTTTAAGGTAATAATATCTTATTTCAAGCATGAAAAAAAAATCATGACTTTGACACAATTGTGTCTCATAATTAAAACAGATGACAGCCAAATGGACTTTGCTGTTTTATTTTCAATGAAACAATAGAAAACACGTACTCATATAGTAGTACAGTTGGCACAGTACAGTAAACTGACAGTTAATATTTAAACATTTAACATTTCTAACAATTTTGAACAGAAATAGTTCATGCACATTCGGATGAATTCTTCAAAATTGCAATTAAAAAATGTTTGGCCAGGGGCCGGGCTGTATATATGCGCACTAATTGACTGAAAGAGCACGCACTTGGCGCGATGATGTCATGTTATCGATGGAAAAAAACATTTTTAGACCATATGATTTGCCTCAGCGGCTAGGAGACCCCGAGAGTAACAAGCTGTTGCTTTGTTGCTTTTCCACACTAATCTAATCTAAGTAAGATGAAATATCTCAAATAAGGGTGATATTTGCTTATTTTCTGTCTGATAAGATAATTCTTCTCACTAAGCAGATTTTTTGTTAGACTCTTTTACTTGTTTTAAGGGTTTTGGTCCTAAATGATCTCAGTAAGATATTACAGCTTGTTGCTGAGATGTTATGACCTATATTGAGTAAAACATGCTTGAAACTAGAATATCAACTCATGCAAAGCTGTGTCATTAACACTCACAAGTATAAAACTACTTTTTTAAAGAAATCATTTCTTATTTCAAGCATGAAAAAAAAAATCATGACTTTGACACAATTGTGTCTCATAATTAAAACAGATGACAGCCAAATGGACTTTGCTGTTTTATTTTCAATGAAACAATAGAAAATACATACTCATATAGTAGTACAGTTGGCACAGTACAGTAAACTGACAGTTAATATTTAAACCTTTAACATTTCTAACAATTTTGAACAGAAATAGTTCATGCACATTCGGATGAATTCTTCAAAATTGCAATTAAAAAATGTTTGGCCAGGGGCCGGGCTGTATATATGCGCACTAATTGACTGAAAGAGCACGCACTTGGCGCGATGATGTCATGTTATCGATGGAAAAAAGCATTTTTAGACCATATGATTTACCTGAGCGGCTAGGAGACCCCGAGAGTAACAAGTTGTTGCTTTGTTGTTTTTCCACACTAATCTAATCTAAGTAAAATGAAATATCTCAAATAAGGCTGATATTTGCTTATTTTCTTGTCCGATAAGATAATTCTTCTCACTAAGCAGATTTTATGTTAGACTCTTTTACTTGTTTTAAGGGTTTTGGTCCTAAATGATCTCAGTAAGATATTACAGCTTGTTGCTGAGATTTGATGACCTATATAGAGTAAAACATGCTTGAAACTAGAATATCAAGTGTTGCAAAGCTGTGTCATCAACACTCACAAGAATAAAACTACTTTTTTAAGGTAATAATTTCTTATTTCAAGCATGAACAAAAAAATCATGACTTTGACACAATTGTGTCTCATAATTAAAACAGATGACAGCCAAATGGACTTTGCTGTTTTATTTTCAATGAAACAATAGAAAATACGTACTCATATAGTAGTACAGTTGGCACAGTACAGCAAACTGACAGTTAATATTTAAACATTTAACATTTCTAACAATTTTTAACAGAAATAGTTCATGCACATTCAGATGAATTCTTCAAAATTGCAATTAAAAAATGTTTGGCCAGGGGCCGGGCTGTATATATGCGCACTAATTGACTGAAAGCGCACGCACTTGGTGCGATGATGTCATGTTATCGATGGAAAAATGCATTTTTAGACTATATGATTTGCCTGAGCGGCTAGGAGACCCCGAGAGTAACAAGCTGTTGCTTTGTTGCTTTTCCACACTAATCTAATCTAAGTAAGATGAAATATCTCAAATAAGGGTGATATTTGCTTATTTTCTGTCTGATAAGATAATTCTTCTCACTAAGCAGATTTTATGTTAGACTCTTTTACTTGTTTTAAGGGTTTTGGTCCTAAATGATCTCAGTAAGATATTACAGCTTGTTGCTGAGATGTTATGACCTATATTGAGTAAAACATGCTTGAAACTAGAATATCAACTGATGCAAAGCTGTGTCATTAACACTCACAAGTATAAAACTACTTTTTTAAGGTAATCATTTCTTATTTCAAGCATGAAAAAAGAAATCATGACTTTGACACAATTGTGTCTCATAATTAAAACAGATGACAGCCAAATGGACTTTGCTGTTTTATTTTCAATGAAACAATAGAAAATACGTACTCATATAGTAGTACAGTTGGCACAGTACAGCAAACTGACAGTTAATATTTAAACATTTAACATTTCTAACAATTTTTAACAGAAATAGTTCATGCACATTCAGATGAATTCTTCAAAATTGCAATTAAAAAATGTTTGGCCAGGGGCCGGGCTGTATATATGCGCACTAATTGACTGAAAGCGCACGCACTTGGTGCGATGATGTCATGTTATCGATGGAAAAATGCATTTTTAGACTATATGATTTGCCTGAGCGGCTAGGAGACCCCGAGAGTAACAAGCTGTTGCTTTGTTGCTTTTCCACACTAATCTAATCTAAGTAAGATGAAATATCTCAAATAAGGGTGATATTTGCTTATTTTCTGTCTGATAAGATAATTCTTCTCACTAAGCAGATTTTATGTTAGACTCTTTTACTTGTTTTAAGGGTTTTGGTCCTAAATGATCTCAGTAAGATATTACAGCTTGTTGCTGAGATGTTATGACCTACATTGAGTAAAACATGCTTGAAACTAGAATATCAACTGATGCAAAGCTGTGTCATTAACACTCACAAGTATAAAACTACTTTTTTAAGGTAATCATTTCTTATTTCAAGCATGAAAAAAGAAATCATGACTTTGACACAATTGTGTTTCATAATTAAAACAGATGACAGCCAAATGGACTTTGCTGTTTTATTTTCAATGAAACAATAGAAAATACGTACTCATATAGTAGTACAGTTGGCACAGTACAGCAAACTGACAGTTAATATTTAAACATTTAACATTTCTAACAATTTTTAACAGAAATAGTTCATGCACATTCAGATGAATTCTTCAAAATTGCAATTAAAAAATGTTTGGCCAGGGGCCGGGCTGTATATATGCGCACTAATTGACTGAAAGCGCACGCACTTGGCGCGACGATGTCATGTTATCGATGGAAAAATGCATTTTTAAACAATATGATTTGCCTGAGCGGCTAGGAGACCCGAGAGTAACAAGTTGTTGCTTTGTTGCTTTTCCACACTGCAAAAACTGAAATCTAAGATGAAATATCTCAAATAAGGCTGATATTTGCTTATTTTCTTGTCTGATAAGATAATTCTTCTCACTAAGCAGATTTTATGTTAGAGTGTTTTACTTGTTTTAAGGGTTTTGGTCCTAAATTATCTCAGTAAGATATTACAGCTTGTTGCTGAGATTTTATGACCTATATTGAGTAAAACATGCTTGAAACTAGAATATCAAGTGTTGCAAAGCTGTGTCATCAATACTCACAAGTATAAAACTACTTTTTTAAGGTAATAATTTCTTATTTCAAGTATGAAAAAAAAATCATGACTTTGACACAATTGTGTCTCATAATTAAAACAGATGACAGCCAAATGGACTTTGCTGTTTTATTTTCAATGAAACAATAGAAAACACGTACTCATATAGTAGTACAGTTGGCACAGTACAGCAAACTGACAGTTAATATTTAAACATTTGACATGTGACATTTCTAACAATTTTGAACAGAAATAGTTCATGCACATTCGGATGAATTCTTCAAAAAGATAAAAAATGTTTGGCCAGGGGCCGGGCTGTATATATGCGCACTAATTGACTGAAAGCGCACGCACTTGGCGCGATGATGTCATGTTATCCATGGAAAAATGCATTTTAGACAATATGATTTGCCTGAGCGGCTAGGAGACCCCGAGAGTAACAAGCTGTTGCTTTGTTGCTTTTCCACACTAATCTAATCTAAGTAAGATGAAATATCACAAATAAGGCTGATATTTACTTATTTTCTGTCTGATAAGATATTTCTTCTCACTAAGCAGATTTTATGTTAGAGTGTTTTACTTGTTTTAAGGGTTTTGGTCCTAAATGATCTCAGTAAGATATTACAGCTGAGATTTTATGACCTACATTGAGTAAAACATGCTTAACTGTTTCAAAGCTGTGTCATTAACACTCACACGTATAAAACTACTTTTTTAAAGTAATAATTTCTTACTTCAAGCATGAAAAAAAAAAATCATGATGCCCCGAGCGCATGTCATTATATCAAGATAATGGCACTAGCATTTACTTAATTTAAGAATATTTTTCAACATATTGAGCAAAAAGGGCTCATATTTTTTTTTCTACCAAGAAAAGTGCACTTGTTATTAGTGAGAATATACTTATTTTAAGGTATTTTTGGGTTCGTTGAAGTTAGCTAATTTTACTTGTTTGGGAAAGTCTTGACAAGCCACATTTTCTTGTTCTATTGGCAGATAATTTTGCTTAGTTCAAATAAAATACCCCAAATTTTTGTATTTTTTTTCTTGTTTTTGAACACTGACTTTTTGCAGTGCATTAAGAACAATAAACTAGTTTTTAGTATCAGTTTGCTGGTTTCAAGAAATGTAATGTCGAGCGCATATCATTATGTCAAGATAATGGCATTAGCATTAAATATTAATTTAAGAATATTTTTCAACATATTGAGCAAAAAGGTCTCTTTTTTTCTACCAAGAAAAGTGCACTTGTTATTAGTGAGAAAATACTTATTTTAAGGTATTTTTGGGTTCATTGAAGTTAGCTAATTTTACTTGTTTGGGAAAGTCTTGACAAGCCAAATTTTCTTGTTCTATTGGCAGATAATTTTGCTTAGTTCAAATAAAATACCCCTAAATTTGTTTTGTTTTTCTTGTTTTTGAAAACTGATTTTTTGCAGTGCATTAAGAACAATAAACTAGTTTTTAGTGTAAGTGTGCTGGTTTCAAGAAATGTAATGCCGAGCGCATATCATTATGTCAAGATAATGGCACTAGCAGTATAGCTCGGTTGGTAGAGTGGCCGTGCCATCAACTTGAGGGTTGCAGGTTCGATCCCCGCTTCCGCCATCCGAGTCACTGCCGTTGTGTCCTTGGGCAAGACACTTTACCCAACTGCTCCCAGTGCCACCCACACTGGTTTAAATGTAACTTAGATATTGGGTTTTCACTATGTAAAGCGCTTTGAGTCACTAGAGAAAAGCGCTATATAAATATAATTCACTTCCATCCATCCATCCATTTTCTACCGCTTATTCCCTTTTGGGGTCGCGGGGGGCCCTGGAGCCTATCTCAGCTACAATCGGGCGGAAGGCGGGGTACACCCTGGACAAGTCGCCACCTCATCGCAGGGCCAACACAGATAGACAGACAACATGCACACTCACATCCACACACTAGGGCCAATTTAGTGTTGCCAATCAACTTATCCCCAGGTGCATGTCTTTGGAGGTGGGAGGAAGCCGGAGTACCCGGAGGGAACCCACGCAGTCACGGGGAGAACATGCAAACTCCACACAGAAAGATCCCGAGCCCGGGATTGAACCCAAGACTACTCAGGACCTCCGTATTGTGAGGCAGATGCACTAACCCCTCTGCCACCGTGCTGCCCCTATAATTCACTTCACTTAATTTAAGAATATTTTTCAACATATTGAGCAAAAAGGGCTCATATTTTTTTTGTATCAAGAAAAGTGCACTTGTTATTAGTGAGAATATACTTATTTTAAGGTATTTTTGGGTTCATTGAGGTTAGCTAATTTGACATGTTTTGGAAAGTCTTGACAAGCCAAATTTTCTTGTTCTATTGGCAGATCATTTTGCTTAGTTCAAATAAAATACCCCTAATTTTTTTTTTTTTTTTCTTGTTTTTGAACACTGACTTTTTGCAGTGCATTAAGAACAATAAACTAGTTTTTAGTATAAGTGTGCTTGTTTCAAGAAATGTAATGCCGAGCGCATGTCATTATGTCAAGATAATGGCACTAGCATTTACTTAATTTAAGAATATTTTTCAACATATTGAGCAAAAAGGGCTCATATTTTTTTTTCTATCAAGAAAAGTGCACTTGTTATTAGTGAGAATATACTTATTTTAAAAGGTATGTTTGGGTTCATTGAGGTTAGCTAATTTTACTTGTTTTGGAAAGTCTTGACCAGCTGAATTTTCTTGTTCTATTGGCAGATAATTTTGCTGAGTTAAAAAAAAATACCCAAAATGTTTGTATTTTTTTGTTCTTGTTTTTGAACACTGACTTTTTGCAGTGCATTAAGAACAATAAACTAGTTTTTAGTATAAGTGTGCTGGTTTCAAGAAATGTAATGCCGAGCGCATGCAATTATGTCAAGATAATGGCACTAGCATTTACTTAATTTAAGAATATTTTTCAACATGTGGAGCAAAAAGGGCTCTTTTTTTTTTTTTTTTTACCAAGAAAAGTTTATTTGTTATTCGTGAGAATATACTTATTTTAAGGTATTTTTGGGTTCATTGAAGTTAGCTAATTTTACTTGTTTGGGAAAGTCTTGACAAGCCAAATTTTCTTGTTCTATTGGCAGATAATTTTGCTTAGTTCAAATAAAATACCCCTAAATTTGGGTTTTTTTTCCTTGTTTTTGAACACTGACTTTTTGCAGTGTTCAATACAACGACCAAAAAACAACAGTTGCCCGAGGCTGAGAGGCAACCTGGCCGAGACTTGACTGCTCTTTTGTTCTTTTTTTTTATGTACTGACATTATGCACTGGAACATATGCACCAGTGCACCTTGCATGTTCAAAACACAGTTGTTCATTAGAAGTGGCAAACGGTTGGGATTCCGTACTAAAACGCACCTGAATGAAAGCCTAAGAGCATTAGCAGTGGCGCCTCTCAAGAGTATTTTGAATGTCAGAGGACGTTTCTTCAATGCATGTGTGGAAATAAGCACCCGGGGAACATAGACACAGTCGCGGTTTACAACCAGCACGGTCCCAGCCAGCCCGGATCTCTGAAGACAATCCCCCCGAGAGGTGGAATGCTCCGAGTGGTGACAGCTTAAAGGCAATAAGCCAATAATAAAGACCAGCAAAGTGGCCATGGGAAAGCGTTGCCGTTCCTGCTAACTCTGAACCGGAGGAGTGCAAACAAGTGCCACTCGAGAGTCTGCAACCAGTAGTTGCGTTTACTCAACAGTTTTATTGCATTTTCTAATAAGTCCCTACATTTTTTATTTTATTTTTTACAGTAGGGTTGTATTTCCTGTTTGTCTGCAGGCGCTGGTTGAGGTGAAATTTTACTACAGCACATTGTAGTATTTACTCATTTAGGAGGAAGCCTTTCATTCCTATTGAAGCTGCAATATTGCTGTTATGCAAGATACATATACAGAATTTTTATTTTTTATTTTTTTGTGTGTGGTGTTCGGGTCTGTGGGACCCGTTTTCATTTTTTATTAAAAGAAAAATTGTACAATTAATTAATTTTTCAAACTGAGACTCACTGACTTTGGCTCATTTTCTGTGAAGAACATATATCAGAATACATATTTAATGACCACACACCATACACCCCCCCTACACATTTCTATTACATATAAGATGTCTGGGTCCACTGGCTAATAGAAGTGTGGAAACTGATGTTCTGTGTACCACACATACACACACACACACAGCAGGCCTAGGCAGGAGGAGGACAGAGTGTAGGTACACAGAACATCAGAGGGTCAAATGTGCGAGAAAATGAGAGCAGACAGTGTTGACAAACAATGTTGCAACCTTGTGTGGGAACCGCAGGTGCAGAAACACAAAAGAAGAAACCCTGTGGTATGCAGAAACTGGCAGGGAAATTTTATAAATAAAATATAAATAAATACAAATGCTATATTTACTGATAAATATCTTGCATAACAGCAATATTGCAGCTTCAATAGGAATGAAAGGCTTCCTCCTAAATGAGTAAATACTACAATGTGCTGTAGTAAAATTTCACCTCAACCAGCACTTTTATGTTAAAATACTGAACAGATGTTTACCTTATCCCAATAAACATCTGTTCAGTATTTTAACATAAAAGTGTTTGATTGTGAGGCATTAAAAGCCACAAAAAGCAACGGGTCCATCAGACCCACAAACGCTGGCTGAGTAACAACAATATGAACATTACACAAGGGTTAAGCAGTTTTCTTGACAAACCTTATTCTAAATCACAGGTATTAAAATCAAAGCCCCGGGGGCTAGATCTGGCCCGCGACTTCATTGTATCTGGCCCGCAAACACCGCAAAGTACTTAATATTTTCTAGGGATGATGTTTGATAAGAAATTACCGAGTTCGAGCCCATTATCGAATCCTCTTATCAAACCGATTCCTTATCGATTCTCTTATCGAGTCCAGATAGGTTGTTGTATATGGAAAAAAAGACAATATTTGGTTTAACAAAAGCTCACTTTTATTTTATAAGAAAAAAATATTTATATATTGACTGTTACCCCCCTAAAAAAAAAAAAAAAAAAAAATATTGACTGTTGTTACCCAAAGTATATTAAGTGGGATTTTTCAGAAAAACAAACATATATAGTAACACAAAAACAACCTGTCTCTGTGATCACTATAGGTGAATAGCCATGCCTTGAGGCGTTTTTTCCTGTCCATTATTTTTGCTGCTTGTGTGACATCACAGGAAATGACGTAGCTCAGTCATTAGACTGAGCTACATTTCCTGTGATGTCCCACAGGGCATTTCTTGTGGGACGGAATTCGTTCCCAGGGATTCGAATAAAGAACCAACTCTTTTTCTTTACTATAGTGGCCTCGATAACGGGAACCGGTTCTCAAAAAGGGATTTGAGTCCATGGAATTGGTTCTTTTCTTATTGAACGGTCCTTTTCTTATCGAACAACCGGGAGAACCGGTTTTGAACATCAGCCCTAATATTTTCTATTGATTTTTTTTTCATTTTGAGGGAAAAAATATATATACTGCTCGAAATTGCATACCTTTTAAACTTCAATAGTATCCAATATTGCAACTAATATTACAGTATATTATCACATGTTGGGAGTTCAAACCCCGGCCGAGTCATACCAAAGACTATAAAAATGGGACCCATTACTTCCCTGCTTGACACTCAGCATCAAGGGTTGGAATTGGGGGTTAAATCAGCAAAAATGATTCCCGGGCGCAGCCACTGCTGCTGCTCACTGCTCCCCTCACCTCCCAGGGGGTGATCAGGGGTGATGGGTCAAATGCAGAGGATAATTTCACCACACCTAGTGTGTGTGTGTCTGACAATCATTGGTACTTTAACTTTTAATTAACTTAATATTTCCAAACATGTTTTTGTCTTAATAAAAATAAATGAAAATACTTAACTTTGCAGCAAACTAACTACCCATCAAATTAACAAAAATGACAGTAAATTTAACAGTGTTCTTTACAGCATATTACAGTAAATAAAATAAAAATAAAAATAAAAATGTTGGTGTTAAAATTGTGTTGATTGAGCTGCCAGTTTTTGACTGTATAATCTATGGTTATTGTTTTTCACGGTGTATTACTGGAAATGGAAAGACGGTACATTCACTGGCCTTGTGGTTAGACTGTCCATCCTGAGACTGGGAGGTCGTGAGTTCAAACCCCGGCTGAGTCATACCAAAGGCTACAAAAAAAAAATGGTACCCATTACCTCCCTGCTTGGCACTCAGCATCAAGGGTTGGAATCGGGGGTTAAAATCACCAAAAATGCTGCCGCTCACTGCTCCCCTCACCTCCCTGGGGGCGGAACGAGGGAATGGGTCAAATGCAGAGGGTGTGTGACTATCATTGGTACTTTAACTTTTAATTAACTTAATATTTCCAAACATGTTTTTGTCTTAATAAAAATAAATGAAAACACTTAACTACCCATCAAATTTATAAAAATGACAGTCAATTTTACAGTGTTCTTTACAGCAAAGTACAGTAAATTGGAAAAAAAACAACATTTTTTTGCGTTAAAATTCTGTTGATTGAGCTGCCAGTTTTTGACTGTATAATTTACGGTTGTTGTTTTTTAACAGTGTATTGCTGTAAATGTGTTTTTACGGTAGAAAAACTGGCAGCTAAGTTGCCAGAATAATAAAATAACTTGTACTGTTTTTCCATTCACAATATAATGTTGTAAAAACCATTGTCAATTTAACACAAAAATTCTGGCAACTAAGCTGCCAGCTTTTTCCCATAAAACCCCCCAAAAAGAGAGAGGTACTGTTTTTTGCATTTACCGTAAAATGTTGTGAAAAAAAAAATTAAAAAAATTTACGGTAAAATTTGGTAAATGTAAGGTTTTTACTGTAAAATCAACAGTTTAAAACAATTTATATAATTAATAATGAAACCCAGAGGCAAATTCATACATTATTCATTGTTACAAGCCATAACTGCCATGTGGCCCTCAATAGAAACCAGTTTGATGTCCCTGATCTAAATTGTACGAATACGTTAATATTTAAATGAACTGACATAACTCCATAAAAAACTGGGGCTGTCAAAAAATAACGGGTTACCTCATGTGATTAATCTAAAAAAAATCATGTATACACGCAGATTAATCACATGCTCCTTTACCTTATGGTTGGTTACCTGAAAAAACGAGGTGAGTGATCAGGTCAATGCATACAAACTCCGACTGTTTCCCTCCAAACAAAACCCTGACTGGACTTAAGATTGAATTGAAGTACCGTATTTTTCGGGCTATAAATCGCAGTTTTTTTCATAGTTTGGCCAGGCTCCAGTGCGATTTATATATGTTTTTTTCCTTCTTTATTATGCATTTTCGGCAGGTGCGACTTATACTCCGGTGCGACTTATACTCCGAAAAATACAGTATTTATTTCAAACCTGCACAGTACAACAACACATTATTTTTTTTTACATTTCGGCAGAGACATTTATGCAAGGCTTGAAAAGGGGTTGGATGAAGCAGATGCTTATAATATCCCAACCCCTCTCACTCATTCCACATTTAACATAAACAATATAATACAAGAACAATACCATACAAACAAAAACGAGAAAAACTCCTGTACACTAACAATACAATAAAATAAATACAAATACAGATAAAATTGTTGCTAAGTTTTCGAGTAAATAAGTGATGTGCAAAAAAACATTCTGATAAAGAAATACATGTGTGTCCAAATACTGGGCTCTTTCGTAAAACCAATGCAATAATGCAAGCGAGTAACAACCTGTGATTAATCACTATTAATCGAAACTCAAGTGTGATTAATCTGATATAAAAAAAACTAGAAACCAAATCCAAACCTTTAGATATTTTGGTAGGAGACACAAACAAATCCATTGATTCCATTGAATAAATACAATAAAAGGGCAGCAAAATGTGGAAATTTGGTAGAACTTTGGCGGTCTATCCTACAGTCCGACAAATGCAAGATGAAGATGACTAATTTCTGGCAATATGGAGAGGAAAAAAAAGCCATGTGCATGTAAGGTGATAGTGAATGCAGCAGAAAACTGATAAGGATTCAGCACTGCAACATTGCCATCTTTTGGCCAGAGCATGCATCCTCTTCACGCCAGCACATATTCTACTCACTGCTCTTATAGTAACAACCCTGTAGAAAGGGCTAATGGTATACATTATTATATAACCGTATTCATTTTCAAAGTGGAAAAAAAACGGAACACCATTACGGCATTGAATACTGTAGTTTGCAGACATGGCCGCAGTAAAGGTCATCTTTCCCGAATGACCGGCCGTTTGTAGGGCTTCAAAAAGAAAAATGGCACAATTCCTCGTGATGGCAGATGCACGACTTGCTTACCGGCTATCATCCCTGCCGTCTCCTGGTCAGTAAGTTTACAAACATGCAGCGAGAGGGAGGCTGGAGTGGGTGGAAGTTGAAAAAAATGTGTTTAAGGATTGGTTTGTTTATGGAGCTTGATGTGGTTTCTGTTATTTTAGGAGAGTTCATTGACAATCATGGTTTAGTCAATTTAATTAGAGTACTCGGTTTATTTTTAAGGCCAAAAATAGATATTCACTTAGTATTACTTTCTTTAAAACATGTATTCAGCATTTTTTTTTTTTTTTTTTTTTTTAGAAATTAAATGGTTTAAACCGATAATGATGCCAAAACACATAAAAATAGATGGGGGAAGTTCTCAAATGCTTATTTTGAAAATGTAATTTTGTTTATAGATTACATGCAATCTGTTGTTGTGTCCCCTAATTTGAGTGTACATTTTATTTTATTTAATTTTTTTAATTTTTGAGTGTACATAAATGAAGGTGTGTGTTGCTGAGCCCGACCTGGACATAATCTGGACTTGACCTGGTTTTAAGAACCCTTTAAACAATCTCATTTCATTGACAACCTGGTCTGGGGAACATAATGTCTTAAAAAAATGTATTAAAAAAAATAACATTTTCTTGAACAGAAAATAAAATAAAATAAAATAAAAACAATTACATAGAAACTTGTAATTAATGAGTCAAATTATTTACTGTTAAAGGTTAGTAGTATTAGTGGACCATTGATATACCGTATTTTTCGGACTATAAGTCGCAGTTTTTTTCATAGTTTGGCCGGGCTCCAGTGCGACTTATGTTTTTTTCCTTCATAATTATGCATTTTCGGCAAGTGCGACTTATACTCCGAAAAACACGGTACACTATATTGCCAAAAGTATTTGGCCACACATACAAATGATGAGAATCAGGTGTCCTACTCACTTGGTCCGGCCACAGGTGTGTAAAATCAAGCACCGAGGCTGAAAAACAACCCCACACCATAATTCCTCCTCCACCAAACTTTACACAATGCAGTCCGAAATGTAGCGTTCTCCTGGCAACCTCCAAACCCGGACTGGTCCATCCGATTGCCAGATGGAAAAGAATGATTCATCACTCCAGAGAAGGCGTCTCCACTGCTATAGAGTCCAGTGGCGCATCCGACGCTTTGCATTGGACTCGGTGACGTATGACTTAGATACAGCCGCTCGGCCATGGAAACCCATTCCATGAAGCTCTCTGCGTACTGCACGTGGGCTAATTGGAAGGTCACATGAAGTTTGGAGCTCTGTAGCAACTGACTGTGCAGAAGGTCTTTGCCCTATGTGCTTCAGCTTCCGCTGATCCCTCTCTGTCAGTTAACCTGGCCTACCACTTGGTGGCTGAGTTGCTGTTGTTCCCAAACTCTTCCATTGTCTTATAAAAAAGCCGACGGTTGACTTTGAAATATTTAGGAGCGAGGAAATTTCACGACTGAATTTGTTGCACAGGTGGCATCCTATGACTGGAAATCACTGAGAGCGGCCCATTCTTTCACAAATGTTTGTAGAAACAGTCTCCATGCCTAAGTGCTTGATTTTATACACCTGTGGCCGGGCCAAGTGATTAGGACACCTGATTCTCATCATTTGGATGGGTGGCCAAATACTTTTGCTATATTTATATAGCGCTTCTCTCCGGTGACTCAAAGTGCTTTTACATAGTGAAACCCAATATCTAAGTTACATGTAAACCAGTGTGGGTGGCACTGGGAGCAGGTGGGTAAAGTGTCTTGCCCAAGGACACGACGGCAGTGACTAGGATGGCCACTCTACCAACCGAGCTATATAATTAATAATGAAATCCAGATGCAAATTCATACATTATAGTGTATATTGTAGGAACCAGAATATTAATAACAGAAGGAAACAACCCTTTTGTGTGAATGAGTGAAAATTAGTCTAAATGTAAAGTTAAAGTACCAATGATTGTCACACACACACTAGGTGTGGCAAAATTATTCTCTGCATTTGACCCATCACCCTTGATCACCCTCCTGGGAGGTGAGGGGAGCAGTGAGCAGCAGCGGTGGCCGCACCCTGGGAATCATTTTTGGTGATTTAACCCCCAATTCCAACCCTTGATGCTGAGTGTCAAGCAGGGAGGTAACGGGTCCCATTTTTATGGTCTTTGGTATGACTCGGCCGGGGTTTGAACTCACAACCTACCAATCTCAGGGCGGACCCTCTAACCCAGGGGTCACCAACGCGGTGCCCGCGGGCACCAGGTCACCCGTAAGGACCAGATGAGTCACCTGCTGGCCTGTTCTAAAAATAGCTCAAATAGCAGCACTTACCAGTGAGCTGCCTCTATTTTTTTAAATTGTATTTATTTACTAGCAAGCTGGTCTCGCTTTGCTCGACATTTTTAATTCTAAGAGAGACAAAACTCAAATAGAATTTAAAAATCCAAGAAAATATTTTAAAGACTTCGTCTTCACTTGTTTGAATACATTCATTTATTTGTTTTACTTTGCTTCTTATAACTTTCAGAAAGACAATTTTAAAGAAAAAATACAACCTTAAAAATTATTTTAGGATTTTTAAACACATATCCCTTTTTACCTTTTAAATTCATTCCTCTTCTTTACTGACAATTTAAATCAATGTTCAAGTAATTTATTTTTTTTTATTGTAAAGAATAATAAATACATTTTAATTTAATTCTGTTTTTTCGACAAAGAATATTTGTGAAATATTTCTTCAAACTTATTAGGATTAAAATTCCAAAAGAATATTCTGGCAAATCTAGAAAATCTGTAGAATTAAATTTGAATCTTATTTCAAAGTCTTTTGAATTTCTTTTAAAATTTTTGTTCTGGAAAATCTAAAAGAAATAATGATTTGTCTTTGTTAGAAATATAGCTTGGTCCAATTTGTTATATATTCTAACAAAGTGCAGATTGGATTTTAACCTATTTAAAACATGTCATCAAAATTCTAAAATGAATCTTAATCAGGAAAAATTACTAATGATGTTCCATAAATTATGTTTTTTAATTTTCACAAAAAGATTCGAATTAGCTAGTTTTTCTCTTCTTTTTTTTGGTTAATTTTGAATTTTAAAGAGTCGAAATTGAAGATAAACTATGTTTCAAAATGTAATTTTCATTTTTTTCGTGTTTTCTCCTCTTTTATAAAAATGTTAGTGGCTAGCTAGTTAAAATGGGATTATTGTGATTTCCCAAGACTGTCTTAGAAGTGATCATTTGAAAATGTTCAATTTGAAAAATGTGCACTTAGAGAAAATATAAAAATAAAGTGTTGCATATTGATATTTATCTGTTTCTATATATATTTGTTGTGAGAAATCATTAAGATGATCAGTGTTTCCACAAAGATAAATATCATTAATTATTAATAATAACATAGAGTTAAAGGTAAATTGAGCAAATTTGATATTTCTGGCAATTTATTTAAGTGTGTATCAAACTGGTAGCCCTTCGCATTAATCAGTACCCAAGAAGTAGCTCTTGGTTTCAAAAAGGTTGATGACCCCTGGTCTAACCACTGAGAGGGTAGAAGGAGGGGGGACGGAGGGTCTTTGGGTTGGTGCACTAACTGTAAGTGTATCTTGTGTGTCTTATGTTGATTTAATAATAATAATTAAATAAATAAAAATAAAAAATGTAGCGAGAGGGAGGGTGGAGTGGATGTCCTCTACCTGAATAAATATTGTCTAAGCAGGCCCGTGCGCGAACCCCCCATTTTCCCACGGTGGTGCACGGGACATCAGGGATAAGGGAGAGGATGGGCTCTGACAGAGAGTGACAATTCATCCCCTCCACACACCCCCCACCCCGTCTCTGACTGACATGTCACATTCTCTGATGACTTTATTGTGCTCCCTGTCACTGCACTTAATCTGGGTGTCAGTCAAGCGGCGAGAAGCCCCACACCGCCGTCTCCAGACAGCGGCGGCTAATACCCCACCCTTTTAATGACATTACATTTGGAGTAATGCCATTCAGCGGAGCACTGATATTATCTTCTATTTTGCATCATTCAGCCAGTGACACAGCCGGTGCTGGGCCGATAGAGTGCCGGTCATTTCCCCATCCGTTTCTAACTTGATGACAGATGTCAAGATGAGAAGCGGCTATTATTTACCGCAGCCATGTTTTTATCACGGGCAGACATGATGTCTCACTTTACTCCGGGCTGTCATCCAATGCATGTCTTTTTGGGCTGATATCAGTACATAGAGCAGGGGTGTGCAAAGTGCGGCCAAGGGACACATTTGCGGCCCGCAGCTTGTTTTTTTTAGTGGCCCGTGACACATTCTAAAGCAGGGATGTTTGATTGATTGATTGATTGAGACTTTTATTAGTAGGTTGCACAGTGAAGTACATATTCCGTACAATTGACCACTAAATGGTAACACCCGAATAAGTTTTTCAACTTGTTTAAGTCGGGGTCCACTTCATGACGCCTTCTCTGGAGTGATGAATCACGCTTTTCCATCTGGCAATCGGATGGACCAGTCCGGGTTCGGAGGTTGCTAGGAGAACGGTACATTTCGGACTGCATTGTGTAAAATTTGGTGGAGGAGGAATTATGGTGTGGGGTTGTTTTTCAGCCTCGGTGCTTGATTCATGATACAGATATATATACTATCATATATACTATCATCATACTATAGTCATCACACAAGATCATCACATTGAATTATTTACATTATTTACAATCCGGGGTGTGGAGGGGGGCGGGGGAGGGGGGTTTGGTTGTTATCATCAGTCATCAACAATTGAGAACAGAGAAATGGATATTGTCAAACTGGCTTCCATTGAGGGCCACATGGCAGTTAATAATGTATGAATTTGCCTCTGGATTTCATTATTAATTATATGGGGCGGTAGAGCTCGGTTGGTAGAGTGGCCGTGGTTCCGCCATCCTAGTCACTGCCGTTGTGTCCTTGGGCAAGACACTTTACCCACCTGCTCCCAGTGCCACCCACACTGGTTTAAATGTAACTTAGATATTGGGTTTCACTATGTAATAGCGCTTTGCGTCACTAGAGAAAAGCGCTATATAAATATACACTATTATGCCAAAAGTATTTGGTCACCCATCCAAATGATGAGAATCAGGTGTCCTAATCACTTGGCCCGGCCACAGGTGTTTAAATTAAGCACTTAGGCATGGAGACTGTTTCTACTAACATTGATTTCCAGTCATAGGATGCCACCTGTGCAACAAATCCAGTCGTGCAATTTCCTCGCTCCTGAATATTCCAAAGTCAACTGTCGGCTTCATTATAAGAAATTGGAAGAGTTTGGGAACAACAGCAACTCAGCCACCAAGTGGTAGGCAATGTAAAATGACAGAGGGGTCAGCGGATGCTGAAGCGCATAGTGCAAAGACTTTCTGCACAGTCAGTTGCTACAGAGCTCCAAACTTCATGTGACCTTCCAATTAGCCCACGTACAGTACGCAGAGAGCTTCACGGAATGGGTTTCCATGGCCGATCAGCTGCATCCAAGCCAGTGGTTCTTAACCTTGTTGGAGGTACGGAACCCCACCAGTTTCATATGCGCATTCATCGAACCCTTCTTCAGTGAAAAAAAAAATGTTAAAAAAAATGTCAAATTCAAGGCAAAGTTATGTTTTTTTACTGGTGCACAAAATGAACCGTGCATCAACATCACCTTGTTCAAAGAACAAAACCAACACAGTGCATAAACACAACAAATTACACACCTGCAAATCAGTGTGACTTCTGCTGTTGCCTTTGAGAGACCAGTTCAGATATGCGTGGCTTCACCTTGGCAAGTGCCACTCTCATGTTATTTTAAATGATACATGATCAAATAAAATGTTGTATTTATTTTCACAGCAAAGTCTGTTCCTTTTCTTCGTTTTCCACCCAGACATACAATACTAGTACACAGCTCATGAAAAACAATATTTTTTGTTATTGTCATCGTAAGTGGGCCAAAACACTTATATTAGAAAATAATCTCATGGAAATGACAGCTGTCATTTGATTATAATAATAAAACGTTTAATTTGTTATTTAGTCAGGTTTGGGACAGGTGTGCTCACATGTGCTCCACTGAATGTCAGGGAGTTTTTGCGTTTGCTCACGCATATGGAAAATTAGAGGGAACATTGTTTGAGGGTATCCATAATACGCCGATAGGGAGAAGTTTTTATTCACACAATGAGTCAGGTGTGTCTTGACCTCCGCGGCGGAGGCTCCGCCGAACCCCTGAAGCCGACTCACCAAACCCCTAGGGTTCGATCGAACCCAGGTTAAGAACCACTGATCTAAGCCATACATCACCAAGTCCAATGCAAAGCGTCGGATGCGCCACTGGACTCTAGAGCAGTGGAGACGACTTCTCTGGAGTGATGAATCACGCTTTTCCGTCTGGCAACCAGATGGACCAGTCTGGGTTTGGAGGTTGCCAGGAAAACGCTACATTTCGGACTGCATTGTTCTGAGTGTGAAATTTGGTGGAGGAGGAATTATGGTGTGGGGTTGTTTTTCAGCCTGAGTGCTTGATTGTATACACCTGTGGGCGGGCCAAGTGATTAGGACACCTGATTCTCATCATTTGGATGGGTGGCCAAATACTTTTGGCAATATAGTGTGTAGAGTTTGCCCTCCAGTGGGTTCTTCGGACCACCACACACTGCCAGGAGAGCCCGGAATTCAGGGTATAACACTGTTTTATTTTCATAAATATCAACAGGCTTCTGCTTTCCAGCACAATGTATTTTCCTCCTGCGTCCGCTCATCAGCACCTCCAACTCCAACCCCCGTGTCTCGTTCCGGCTGCTGCTAATAAAGGCAACAGGTGATTAGATAACAAGGCCCACTTGGGCCATCCAGTCACCTGTCGCTGTCTTCGAGGCCGATCCTTGCACACCCCCTTCCGCGGCAGGCCCGCAAGCCACGCCCCCCTCTACATAGTGTAATTCACTTCTTTTCATATAAATTGTTTTAAGTAGACAGCAACAAGTTTACACTTATACAATTTTACTGTAAAATAGTGTTTTTTTAATTTTTTACAACATTTTACGGTAAATGGAAGAACAGTACCACTGTTTGTTTGTTTTTTTGGTGGGGGGGTTACGGAAAAAGCTGGCAGCTTCGTTGCCAGAATTTTTGTGTTAAATTGTTTACAACATTATATTGTGAATGGATAACAAGGCCCACCTGGGCCATCCAGTCACCTGTTGCTGTCTTCGAGGCCGGTCCTTTCCCACCCCCTTCCGCGGCAGGCCCGCAGGCCACGCCCCCCTCCACATAGTGTAATTCACTTCTTTTCATATAAATTGTTTTAAGTAGACAGCAACAAGTTTACACTTGTAAAATTTTACTGTAAAATAGTGTTTTTTTTATTTTTTACAACATTTTACGGTAAATGGAAGAACAGTACCACTGTTTTTTTTTTTTGGTGGAGGGGGTTACGGAAAAAGCTGGCAGCTTCGTTGCCAGAATTTTTGTGTTAAATTGTTTACAACATGATATTGTGAATGGATAAACAGTACAAGTTCTTTCATTTATTCTGGCAACTTAGCTGCCAGTTTTTCTACCGTAAAAACAAATGTACCGTCTTTCCATTTACAGTAATACACCGTTAAAAACCACAAGCGTAGATTTTAGAATCAAAAACTGGCAGCTCCTATTCGCTTCTATTGTATTGGTTCGTTGTGCAAAAGTATCAAAGTGGCCATCCTTGTTTTTATTTATGTGGCGCTCACTGGAAAAATGTTGGACAAGCATACACAACAGTTGCATTTGATTTGCTTGCCTCGGATTAAAAACGGCTCCTTTTTGTTTTGTTGCACCTCCGGCTGTGAGGAGACTGATTTAATAGTGATGATGTCAAATCAAGGAGTGCATGATAAAAGTCAAAATCATTAAAGTGCCGAGCTACCATAGCCATCCACTTTCTCAGTGCAGACAAAATGAACAGGTGATTATCCTCATC